>NC_068424.1:5105325-5152825 GCF_023373465.1 Oncorhynchus keta | reverse complement strand
GTTAGGGGCTGGTTTGGCCCAGCGTCGTCCCGGTTAGGGGCTGGTTTGGCCCAGCGTCGTCCCGGTTATGGGCTGGTTTGCCTGGGGGCTGTACTTGGCTCATTGCTTCCAAGCCTTTCCTTGTGGCAGGCCGGGTGCCTGCAGGCTGACTCTCGTTGACACATAAAAGGTGTTTCCACCAGAACATTGGTGCGGCTGTCTTCCGGGATAAGCTGGCAGGTGATGAGGAGCACAGTTAGGCAAGTCATGTTTCGGAGGACGAATGACTCTTCGCCTCACCCGAGCCTGTTGGGGAGTTGCAGTGATGAGACAAGATGGAAAATGAAGAGGTAACATTTTAAACATAAAGAAAAAAAAATACAAGTATAAAGCTCTGGACCTCATGTGGTTAAAGTTGAAAACCCCAGTTCCTGAGGGTCAGAGTTGAATAGCTAGGTTCTAGAGGGTCAGAAGGGAATACCCCAGTCCTAGAGGGTCAGAGTCGAATACCCCAGTCCTAGAGGGTCAGGGGTGAATACCCCAGTCCTAGAGGGTCAGAGGGGAATACCCCAGTCCTAGAGGGTCAGAGGGGAATACCCCAGTCCTAGAGGATCAGAGTTGAATAGCTAGGTTCTAGAGGGTCAGAGGGGAATACCCCGGTCCTAGAGGGTTAGAGTTGAATAGCTAGGTTCTAGAGGGTCAGAGGGGAATACCCCGGTCCTAGAGGGTCAGAGTTGAATAGCTAGGTTCTAGAGGGTCAGAGGGGAATACCCCAGTCCTAGAGGGTCAGAGTTGAATAGCTAGGTTCTAGAGGGTCAGAGGGGAATACCCCTCAGAGATACACAGTAGATTGAGTAGAGTACAGTGGAATGGAATGGCATCAAACATAAGGAAAACATGGTTGATGTATTTGATACCATTCCACTATTCCGCTCCAGCCATTACCCGTGTCCGTCCACCCTAATTATGGTGCCACCAACCTCGTTTGGTAGAGTATTATTAGAGTAAGATCGAGCCCCTAGAAAGTAGGGTTTAAGTCTCAAATGACACCCTATTCCATAGTGCACTACTTTTGATAGGTCTCTGGTCACAAGTAGTGCACTGTATAGGGAATAGGGTGTCATTTGGGATGCACAATGGTTTCACTCCCTCTGATTCCATCACACCAACCCAATGTGTAGTTGGCTAAGCATCATCTCATCACTTCTAGAATGTTGCAGTCATAGAATGGCCTTGAGTGCCACTTATAATTTTTAGCCTTTATATTGAGTTTTTACCATCTATAAAGCAGCCAGTGGTTTCCTCAGCTAGCTATATAACACAGTCAGCTATTTAGCTACACAGCCAGTGTTTTATATGATACAGTCAGCTAACTAGCTACACAGCCAGTGTTTTATACGATACAGTCAGCTAGCTAGCTACACAGCCAGTGTTTTACATGATACAGTCAGCTAGCTAGCTACACAGCCAGTGTTTTTTATACAGTCAGCTAACCAGCTACACAGCCAGTGTTTTACATGATACAGTCAGCTAGCTAGCTACACAGCCAGTGTTTTACATGATACAGTCAGCTAGCTAGCTACACAGCCAGTGTTTTTTTATACAGTCAGCTAACTAGCTACACAGCCAGTGTTTTACATGATACAGTCAGCTAGCTAGCTACACAGGCAGTGTTTTATATGATACAGTCAGCTAACTAGCTACACAGCCAGTGTTTTACATGATACAGTCAGGTAGCTAGCTACACAGCCAGTGTTTTACATGATACAGTCAGCTAGCTAGCTACACAGCCAGTGTTGTATATGATACACTCAGCTAGCTAGCTACACAGCCAGTGTTTTATATGATACAGTCAGCTAGCTAGCTACACAGCCAGTGTTTTACACGATACAGTCAGCTAGCTAGCTACACAGCCAGTGTTTTATACGATACAGTCAGCTAGCTAGCTACACAGCCAGTGTTTTTTTATACAGTCAGCTAACTAGCTACACAGCCAGTGTTGTATATAACAAAGTCAACTAGCTACTAATTAGCCATTGTTGCATTAAAAAGCAAGTCAGTGGTCAACTAGCTAGCTACACAGCCAGTGTTTTATTATAAAGCACTTTGACGGGAGATGAGATTAGATAATATTCCTCTCGGGAATAAGAGAAGGATGAAATTACAATTGTGGGGATAGTGTTTATCAGGTGGGATTATCAGATAAGGTCCTGTATATGGTTAGCTAGTGATTGCATTGTATTTACAAGGGAAGCATCTGAGCTTGTGGATGTGTTTCTAACTTTTAACACTTTTAACACTCTGGCTGTACTGTTTATTGTTTATGTTTTGATTGCAGGTGTATGTGTATATGTATGACAACAACAGGTATCTGAGAAGTACTCAGTTTGGTTTGCTATGAATGCATTAGTTCGTAGGCTTGTCCGCCTGTATAACCACGCATACCCCTACCACAAAAATGTCAGAATGTACAGTACACAGCAGTCATGTCAACAATCAATGAACTTATATTGTATAGAATTCACGGTAATGTATATATATATATATATATATATATATATATATATATATATCACAAGCATATGATTTAGACTAGACGATAATTCAGTTGAGGTGTCATAGCATGCATCCCAAATGGTACACTGTCCACTAAAAGTAGTGCACTAGAGGAAATACAGTAGAGTACACATGGAGTTCACTGTAATCGGCGCTGACTGACTGTTCAGACGCAAGGAGATGCAGCTACTGTACACCTGTTCATCTGAGGTTTATTATTAATACCATTAGCAAATATTTGCATGGTCAGTGAGCCCCGGCTGGAGTCGGGGATTAATCAATCTTATTGTTCCCCACACAGGCCACATCCCAAATGGAACTAAGCCAGAGGCTGTGTCCCAACTGGCACACTCTCCCCTATGTTGTGCACTACGTCAAGTCAGAAATAGTGGACTACATAGGGAATAGGGTGCCATTTGAGGGTCAACATGGAGCTACTGCCACTAAGCCAGTGCCATTTGCGACGAATCCGGAATTACGTTTTCAGGACTTCCTGATAGATGGCTTTAAAAAGGTGATATTAACATCATTATAGACCAAGGCAGCTACAAGTAGAATTAACAGCATTATAGACCAAGGCAGCTACACATAGAATTAATATCATTATAGACCAAGGCAGCTACAAGTAGAATTAACATCATTATAGACCAAGGCAGCTACAAGTAGAATTAACATCAGTATAGACCAAGGCAGCTACACGTAGAATTAACATCATTATAGACCAAGGCAGCTTCAAGTTAACATCATTATTTACCAAGGCAGCTACAAGTAGTAATGGCATCATTATAGACCAAGGCAGCTACAAGTAGTAAAAGCATCATTATAGACCAAGGCAGCTACAAGTAGAATTAACATCATTATAGACCAAGGCAGCTACAAGTAGAATTAACATCATTATAGACCAAGGCAGCTACAAGTAGAATTAACATCATTATAGACCAAGGCAGCTACAAGCAGAATTAACATATTTATAGACCAAGGCAGCTACAAGCAGAATTAACATCATTATAGACCAAGGCAGCTACAAACAGTATTAGCATCATTATAGACCAAGCCAGCTACAAGTAGAAATAGCATCATTATAGACTGAGGCAGCTACAAGTATATTTAGCATCATTATAGTATTAGCATCATTATAGACCAAGGCAGCTACAAGTAGTAATAGCAATATCATAGACCAAGGCAGCTACAAGTTGTAATAGCTTCATTATAGACCAAGGCAGCTAAAAGTAGTAAAAGCATCATTATAGACCAAGTAATCTACAAGTAGTTTAAACATAATTATAGACCAAGGCAGCTACAAGTTAACATCATTATTTACCAAGTCAGCTACAAGTTGTAATAGCTTCATTATAGACCAAGTAATCTACAAGTAGTTTAAACATAATTATAGACCAAGGCAGCTACAAGTTAACATCATTATTTACCAAGGCAGCTACAAGTTGTAATAGCTTCATTATAGACCAAGACAGGTACAAGTAGTAAAATCATCATTATAGACCAAGGCAGCTACAAGTAGAATTAACATCATTATAGACCAAGGCAGCTACATGTAGAAATAGCATGATTATAGACTGAGGCAGCTACAAGTATATTTAGCATCATTATAGTATTAGCATCATTATAGACCAAGGCAGCTACAAGTATATTTAGCATCATTATATTATTAGCATCATTGTTGACCAAGGCAGCTACAAGTAGTAATAGCAACATCATAGACCAAGGCAGCTACAAGTTGTAATAGCTTCATTATAGACCAAGGCAGCTAAACGTAGTAAAAGCATCATTATAGACCAAGGCAGCTACAAGTAGAATTAACATCATTATAGACCGAGGCAGCTACATGTAGAATTAACATCATTATAGACCAAGGCAGCTACAAGTAGAATTAACATCATCATAGACCAAGGCAGCTACAAGCAGAATTAACATCATTATAGACCAAGGCAGCTACAAGTAGAATAAACGTCATTATAGACCAAGGCAGCTACAAGTAGAATTAACATCATTATAGACCAAGGCAGCTACAAGCAGAATTAACATCATTATAGACCAAGGCAGCTACAAGTAGAAATATCATCATTATAGACTGAGGCAGTTACAAGTATATTTAGCATCATTATAGTATTAGCATCATTATAGACCAAGGCAGCTACAAGTAGTAATAGCAACATCATAGACCGAGGCAGCTACAAGTATATTTAGCATCATTATAGTATTAGCATCATTATAGAACAAGGCAGCTACAAGTAGTAATATCAACATCATAGACCAAGGCAGCTACAAGTATATTTAGCATCATTGTAGACCAAGGCAGCTACAAGTTGTAATAGCTTCATTATAGACCAAGGCAGCTAAAAGTAGTAAAAGCATCATTATAGACCAAGTAATCTACAAGTAGTTTAAACATAATTATAGACCAAGGCAGCTACAAGTTAACATCATTATTTACCAAGGCAGCTACAAGTTGTAATAGTTTCATTATAGACCAAGTAATCTACAAGTAGTTTAAACATAATTATAGACCAAGGCAGCTACAAGTTAACATCATTATTTACCAAGGCAGCTACAAGTTGTAATAGCTTCATTATAGACCAAGGCAGCTACAAGTAGTAAAATCATCATTATAGACCAAGGCAGCTACAAGTAGAATTAACATCATTATAGACCAAGGCAGCTACATGTAGAAATAGCATGATTATAGACTGAGGCAGCTACAAGTATATTTAGCATCATTATAGTATTAGCATCATTATAGACCAAGGCAGCTACAAGTATATTTAGCATCATTATATTATTAGCATCATTGTTGACCAAGGCAGCTACAAGTAGTAATAGCAACATCATAGACCAAGGCAGCTACAAGTTGTAATAGCTTCATTATAGACCAAGGCAGCTAAACGTAGTAAAAGCATCATTATAGACCAAGGCAGCTACAAGTAGAATTAACATCATTATAGACCGAGGCAGCTACATGTAGAATTAACATCATTATAGACCAAGGCAGCTACAAGCAGAATTAACATCATTATAGACCAAGGCAGCTACAAGTAGAATTAACATCATCATAGACCAAGGCAGCTACAAGCAGAATTAACATCATTATAGACCAAGGCAGCTACAAGTACAATTAACGTCATTATAGACCAAGGCAGCTACAAGTAGAATTAACATCATTATAGACCAAGGCAGCTACAAGCAGAATTAACATCATTATAGACCAAGGCAGCTACAAGTAGAAATATCATCATTATAGACTGAGGCAGCTACAAGTATATTTAGCATCATTATAGTATTAGCATCATTATAGACCAAGGCAGCTACAAGTAGTAATAGCAACATCATAGACCGAGGCAGCTACAAGTATATTTAGCATCATTATAGTATTAGCATCATTATAGAACAAGGCAACTACAAGTAGTAATATCAACATCATAGACCAAGGCAGCTACAAGTATATTTAGCATCATTGTAGACCAAGGCAGCTACAAGTTGTAATAGCTTCATTATAGACCAAGGCATCTACAAGTAGTTTAAACATCATTATAGACCAAGGCAGCTACAAGTTAACATCATTATTTACCAAGGCAGCTACAAGTAGTAATGGCATCATTATAGACCAAGGCAGCTACAAGTAGAATTAAAATCATTATAGACCAAGGCAGCTACAAGTAGCATGAACATCATTATAGACCAAGGCAGCTACAAGTAGAATTAACATCATTATAGACCAAGGCAGCTACATGTAGAATGAACATTATTATAGACCAAGGCAGCTACAAGTAGAATTAAAATCATTATAGACCAAGGCAGCTACAAGTAGAATGAACATCATTATAGACCAAGGCAGCTACACGTAGAATTAACATCATTATAGACCAAGGCAGCTACAAGTAGAATTAACATCATTATAGACCAAGGCAGCTACAAGTAGAATGAACTTCATAATAGACCAAGGCAGCTACAAGTAGAATTAACATCATTATAGACCAAGGCAGCTACAAGTAGAATTAGCATCATTATAGACCAAGGCAGCTACAAGTAGAATTAACATCATTATAGACCAAGGCAGCTACAAGTAGAATTAACATCATTATAGACCAAGGCAGCTACAAGTAGAATTAACATCATTATAGACCAAGGCAGCTACAAGTTAACATCATTATTTACCAAGGCAGCTACAAGTAGTAAAAGCATCATTATAGACCAAGGCAGCTACAAGTTAACATCATTATTTACCAAGGCAGCTACAAGTAGTAAAAGCATCATTATAGACCAAGGCAGCTACAAGTAGAATTAACATCATTATAGACCAAGGCAGCTTCAAGTAGAATTAACTTCATAATAGACCAAGGCAGCTACAAGTAGAATTAACATAATTATAGACCAAGGCAGCTACAAGTAGAATTAGCATCATTATAGACCAAGGCAGCTACAAGTAGAATTAACAGCATTATAGACCAAGGCAGCTACAAGTATATTTAGCATCATTGTAGACCAAGGCAGCTACAAGTTGTAATTGCTTCATTATAGACCAAGGCATCTACAAGTAGTTTAAACATCATTATAGACCAAGGCAGCTACAATTTATAACATCATTATTTACCAAGGCAGCTACAAGTAGTAATGGCATCATTATAGACCAAGGCAGCTACAAGTAGAACTAAAATCATTATAGACCAAGGCAGCTACAAGTAGAATGAACATCATTATATACCAAGGCAGCTACAAGTAGAATTAGCATCATTATAGACCAAGGCAGCTACAAGTAGAATTAGCATCATTATAGACCAAGGCAGCTACAAGTAGTAACGGCATCATTATAGACCAAGGCAGCTACAAGTAGTAAAAGCATCATTATAGACCAAGCTAGCTACAAGTAGAATTAACATCATTATAGACCAAGGCAGCTACAAGTAGTAAAAGCATCATTATAGACCAAGGCAGCTACAAGTAGAATTAACATCATTATAGACCAAGGCAGCTTCAAGTAGAATTAACTTCATAATAGTCCAAGGCAGCTACAAGTAGAATTAACATCATTATAGACCGAGGCAGCTACAAGTAGAATTAGCATCATTATAGACCAAGGCAGCTACAAGTATAATTAACATCATTATAGACCAAGGCAGCTACAAGTAGAATTAGCATCATTATAGACCAAGGCAGCTACAAGTAGAATTAACATAATTATAGACCAAGGCAGCTACAAGTTAACATCATTATTTACCAAGGCAGCTACAAGTAGTAATGGCATCATTATAGACCAAGGCAGCTACAAGTAGTAAAAGCATCATTATAGACCAAGCTAGCTACAAGTAGAATTAACATCATTATAGACCAAGGCAGCTACAAGTAGTAAAAGCATCATTATAGACCAAGGCAGCTACAAGTAGAATTAACATCATTATAGACCAAGGCAGCTTCAAGTAGAATTAACTTCATAATAGACCAAGGCAGCTACAAGTAGAATTAACATAATTATAGACCAAGGCAGCTACAAGTAGAATTAGCATCATTATAGACCAAGGCAGCTACAAGTAGAATTAACAGCATTATAGACCAAGGCAGCTGCAAGTAGAATTAACATCATTATAGACCAGGGCAGCTACAAGTAGTAAGGGCATCATTATAGACCAGGGCAGCTACAAGTAGTAAGGGCATCATTATAGACCAAGGCAGCTACAAGTAGTAAGGGCATCATTATAGACCAAGCAGCTACAAGTAGAATTAACATCATTATAGACCAGGGCAGCTACAAGTAGAATTAGCATCATTATAGTATTAGCATCATTATAGACCAAGGCAGCTACAAGTAGTAATAGCAACATCATAGACCGAGGCAGCTACAAGTATATTTAGCATCATTATAGTATTAGCATCATTATAGAACAAGGCAGCTACAAGTAGTAATATCAACATCATAGACCAAGGCAGCTACAAGTATATTTAGCATCATTGTAGACCAAGGCAGCTACAAGTTGTAATAGCTTCATTATAGACCAAGGCAGCTAAAAGTAGTAAAAGCATCATTATAGACCAAGTAATCTACAAGTAGTTTAAACATAATTATAGACCAAGGCAGCTACAAGTTAACATCATTATTTACCAAGGCAGCTACAAGTTGTAATAGTTTCATTATAGACCAAGTAATCTACAAGTAGTTTAAACATAATTATAGACCAAGGCAGCTACAAGTTAACATCATTATTTACCAAGGCAGCTACAAGTTGTAATAGCTTCATTATAGACCAAGGCAGCTACAAGTAGTAAAATCATCATTATAGACCAAGGCAGCTACAAGTAGAATTAACATCATTATAGACCAAGGCAGCTACATGTAGAAATAGCATGATTATAGACTGAGGCAGCTACAAGTATATTTAGCATCATTATAGTATTAGCATCATTATAGACCAAGGCAGCTACAAGTATATTTAGCATCATTATATTATTAGCATCATTGTTGACCAAGGCAGCTACAAGTAGTAATAGCAACATCATAGACCAAGGCAGCTACAAGTTGTAATAGCTTCATTATAGACCAAGGCAGCTAAACGTAGTAAAAGCATCATTATAGACCAAGGCAGCTACAAGTAGAATTAACATCATTATAGACCGAGGCAGCTACATGTAGAATTAACATCATTATAGACCAAGGCAGCTACAAGCAGAATTAACATCATTATAGACCAAGGCAGCTACAAGTAGAATTAACATCATCATAGACCAAGGCAGCTACAAGCAGAATTAACATCATTATAGACCAAGGCAGCTACAAGTACAATTAACGTCATTATAGACCAAGGCAGCTACAAGTAGAATTAACATCATTATAGACCAAGGCAGCTACAAGCAGAATTAACATCATTATAGACCAAGGCAGCTACAAGTAGAAATATCATCATTATAGACTGAGGCAGCTACAAGTATATTTAGCATCATTATAGTATTAGCATCATTATAGACCAAGGCAGCTACAAGTAGTAATAGCAACATCATAGACCGAGGCAGCTACAAGTATATTTAGCATCATTATAGTATTAGCATCATTATAGAACAAGGCAACTACAAGTAGTAATATCAACATCATAGACCAAGGCAGCTACAAGTATATTTAGCATCATTGTAGACCAAGGCAGCTACAAGTTGTAATAGCTTCATTATAGACCAAGGCATCTACAAGTAGTTTAAACATCATTATAGACCAAGGCAGCTACAAGTTAACATCATTATTTACCAAGGCAGCTACAAGTAGTAATGGCATCATTATAGACCAAGGCAGCTACAAGTAGAATTAAAATCATTATAGACCAAGGCAGCTACAAGTAGCATGAACATCATTATAGACCAAGGCAGCTACAAGTAGAATTAACATCATTATAGACCAAGGCAGCTACATGTAGAATGAACATTATTATAGACCAAGGCAGCTACAAGTAGAATTAAAATCATTATAGACCAAGGCAGCTACAAGTAGAATGAACATCATTATAGACCAAGGCAGCTACACGTAGAATTAACATCATTATAGACCAAGGCAGCTACAAGTAGAATTAACATCATTATAGACCAAGGCAGCTACAAGTAGAATGAACTTCATAATAGACCAAGGCAGCTACAAGTAGAATTAACATCATTATAGACCAAGGCAGCTACAAGTAGAATTAACATCATTATAGACCAAGGCAGCTACAAGTAGAATTAGCATCATTATAGACCAAGGCAGCTACAAGTAGAATTAACATCATTATAGACCAAGGCAGCTACAAGTAGAATTAACATCATTATAGACCAAGGCAGCTACAAGTTAACATCATTATTTACCAAGGCAGCTACAAGTAGTAAAAGCATCATTATAGACCAAGGCAGCTACAAGTAGAATTAACATCATTATAGACCAAGGCAGCTACAAGTAGAAATAACATCATTATAGACCAAGGCAGCTACAAGTAGAATTAACATCATTATAGACCAAGGCAGCTTCAAGTAGAATTAACTTCATAATAGACCAAGGCAGCTACAAGTAGAATTAACATAATTATAGACCAAGGCAGCTACAAGTAGAATTAGCATCATTATAGACCAAGGCAGCTACAAGTAGAATTAACAGCATTATAGACCAAGGCAGCTACAAGTATATTTAGCATCATTGTAGACCAAGGCAGCTACAAGTTGTAATTGCTTCATTATAGACCAAGGCATCTACAAGTAGTTTAAACATCATTATAGACCAAGGCAGCTACAATTTATAACATCATTATTTACCAAGGCAGCTACAAGTAGTAATGGCATCATTATAGACCAAGGCAGCTACAAGTAGAATTAGCATCATTATAGACCAAGGCAGCTACAAGTAGAATTAGCCTCATTATAGACCAAGGCAGCTACAAGTAGTAACGGCATCATTATAGACCAAGGCAGCTACAAGTAGTAAAAGCATCATTATAGACCAAGCTAGCTACAAGTAGAATTAACATCATTATAGACCAAGGCAGCTACAAGTAGTAAAAGCATCATTATAGACCAAGGCAGCTACAAGTAGAATTAACATCATTATAGACCAAGGCAGCTTCAAGTAGAATTAACTTCATAATAGTCCAAGGCAGCTACAAGTAGAATTAACATCATTATAGACCGAGGCAGCTACAAGTAGAATTAGCATCATTATAGACCAAGGCAGCTACAAGTATAATTAACATCATTATAGACCAAGGCAGCTACAAGTAGAATTAGCATCATTATAGACCAAGGCAGCTACAAGTAGAATTAACATAATTATAGACCAAGGCAGCTACAAGTTAACATCATTATTTACCAAGGCAGCTACAAGTAGTAATGGCATCATTATAGACCAAGGCAGCTACAAGTAGTAAAAGCATCATTATAGACCAAGCTAGCTACAAGTAGAATTAACATCATTATAGACCAAGGCAGCTACAAGTAGTAAAAGCATCATTATAGACCAAGGCAGCTACAAGTAGAATTAACATCATTATAGACCAAGGCAGCTTCAAGTAGAATTAACTTCATTATAGACCAAGGCAGCTACAAGTAGAATTAACATCATTATAGACCAAGGCAGCTACAAGTAGAATTAGCATCATTATAGACCAAGGCAGCTACAAGTAGAATTAACATCATTATAGACCAGGGCAGCTACAAGTAGTAAGGGCATCATTATAGACCAAGGCAGCTACAAGTAGTAAGGGCATCATTATAGACCAAGCAGCTACAAGTAGAATTAACATCATTATAGACCAGGGCAGCTACAAGTAGAATTAGCATCATTATAGACCAAGTTTACATACACTTAGGTTGTAGTCATTAAAACTCGTTTTTCAACCACTCCACACATTTCTTGTTAAACAAACTATAGTTTTGGCAAGTCAGTTAAGGACATATTATTTGTGAATGACACCAGTCATTTTTTCAACAATTGTTTACAGACAGATTATGTCACTCTCGTCATAATGAGCGGACCAAGATGCAGCGTGGTATGTTTCCACCCTTTTATTCAGAAGAGAAACTTAAAGCACAAAAACAATAAAGTGAATAAAAACTACACACAAACACAGCCAAGATCCCACAAATCACAATGGAAAAAATGCTACTTAAAAGTATGATCCCCAATTAGAGACAACGATAACCAGCTGCCTCTAATTGGGAATCATACAAATCACCAATATAGAAAATCAAACCTAGAACCCCACATAGAAAATATAAACTAGAACAAAAACCCCTAGTCACGCCCTGTCCTACTCTACCATAGAAAATACAGGTTTTCTATGTTCAGCAAGTGACAGATTATTTCACTTATAATTCACTGTATCACAATTCCAGTGGGTCAGAAGTTGACATACACTAAGTTGATGGTTCCGTTAAACAGCTTGGAAAATTCCAGAAAATAATTTTTCATGGCTTTAGAAGCTTCTGATAGGCTAATTGACATCATTTTAGTCAATTGGAGGTGCACCTGAGGATGCATTTCAAGGCCTACGTTTAAACTCAGTGGCTCTTTAGTTGACATCATCGGAAAATCAAAAGAAATCTGCCAAGACCTCAGAAAATAAATTGTAGACCTCCACAAGTCTGGTTCATTCTTGGGAGCAATTTTCCAACCGCCTGAAGGTACCATGTTCATCTGTACAAACAATAGTACGCACGTATAAACACCATGGGACCACACAGCCATCATACTGCTCAGGTAGGAGATGTTTTCTGTCACCTAGAGATGGATGGATCAGTAAATGGGTCTTCCCGTTGAACTGTAGAGTACTGAACTGTATGTAGAGTACTGAACTGTATGTAGAGTACTGAACTGTACGTAGAGTACTGAACTGTATGTAGAGTACTGAACTGTATGTAGAGTACTGAACTGTATGTAGAGTACTGAACTGTATGTATAGTACTGAACTGTATTTAGAGTACTGAACTGTAGAGTACTGAACTGTATGTAGAGTACTGAACTGTATGTATAGTACTGAACTGTATGTAGAGTACTGAACTGTAGAGTACTGAACTGTACGTAGAGTACTGAACTGTATGTAGAGTACTGAACTGTAGAGTACTGAACTGTATGTAGAGTACTGAACTGTATGTATAGTACTGAACTGTATGTAGAGTACTGAACTGTATGTAGAGTACTGAACTGTAGAGTACTGAACTGTATGTATAGTACTGAACTGTATGTAGAGTACTGAACTGTATGTAGAGTACTGAACTGTATGTAGAGTGCTGAACTGTATGTAGAGTACTGAACTGTATGTAGAGTACTGAACTGTAGAGTACTGAACTGTATGTATAGTACTGAACTGTAGAGTACTGAACTGTATGTAGAGTACTGAACTGTATGTAGAGTACTGAACTGTATTTAGAGTACTGAACTGTATTTAGAGTACTGAACTGTATTTAGAGTACTGAACTGTATTTGTAGTACTGAACTGTATTTAGAGTACTGAACTGTATTTAGAGTACTGAACTGTATTTAGAGTACTGAACTGTATTTAGAGTACTGAACTGTAGAGTACTGAACTGTATTTAGAGTACTGAACTGCATTTAGAGTACTGAACTGTATTTATAGTACTGAACTGTATTTAGAGTACTGAACTGTATTTAGAGTACTGTATGTAGAGTACTGAACTGTATTTAGAGTACTGAACTGTATGTAGAGTACTGAACTGTATGTAGGGTACTGAACTGTATGTAGAGTACTGAACTGTATGTAGAGTACTGAACTGTAGAGTACTGAACTGTATTTAGAGTACTGAACTGTATGTAGAGTATCGTATGTAGAGTACTCTATTTAGAGTATTGTACTGTAGAGTACTGAACTGTATTTAGAGTACTGAACTGTAGAGTAATGTACTGTATGTAGTGTGCTGTACTGTATGTAGAGTAGTGTATGTAAAGTACTGTATGTAGCGTACTGAACTTTATTTATAGTACTGTATGTAGAGCAATGTACTGTATGTAGTGTACTGTATGTAGAGTACTGTACTGTATGTAGAGTACTGTATGTGTTGTACTGTACTGTATGTGTTGTACTGTACTGTATGTAGAGTACTGTATGCATTGTACTGTACTGTATGTGTTGTACTGTATGTGTTGTACTGTACTGTATGTGTTGTACTATATGTAGAGTACTGTATGTGTTGTACTGTACTGTATGTGTTGGACTGTACTGTATGTAGAGTACTGTATGTGTTGGACTGTACTGTATGTAGAGTACTGTATGTGTTGTACTGTACTGTATGTGTTTGTACTGTATGTGTTGTACTGTATGTGTTGTACTGTACTGTATGCGTTGTACTATATGTAGAGTACTGTATGTGTTGTACTGTATGTGTTGTACTTAATGTAGAGTACTGTATGTGTTGTACTGCACTGTATGTGTTGTACTGTATTGTAGAGTTCTGTACTGTATGTAGTGTACTGTACTGTAGAGTACTACATGTAGAGTACTACATGTAAAGTACTATATGCTGAGTACTTTATGAAGAGTACTACATGTTGAGTACTTATGTAGAATACTGTCTGTAGAGTACTACATGAAGAGTACTGTATGTAGAGTACTGTATGTAGAGTACTACATGTAGAGTACTGTATGTAGAGTACTGTATGTAGTGTTTCTGTGGCTCAGTTGGTAGAGCATGGCGCTTGTAACGCCAGGGTAGTGGGTTCGATTCCGGGACCACCCATACGTAGAATGTATGCACACATGACTGTAAGTCGCTTTGGATAAAAGCGTCAGCTAAATGGCATATATTATATTATATTATTATATTATGTAGAGTACTACATGTAGAGTACTGTATGTATTGTACTGTATGTAGAGTACTGTATGTGTTGTACTGTATGTAGAGTACTGTATGTGTTGTACTGTATGTAGAGTACTGTATGTGTTGTACTGCACTGTATGTGTTGTACTGTATTGTAGAGTTCTGTACTGTATGTAGTGTACTGTACTGTAGAGTACTACATGTAGAGTACTATATGTAGAGTACTGTATGTGTTGTACTGTACTGTATGTGTTGGACTGTACTGTATGTAGAGTACTGTATGTGTTTGACTGTACTGTATGTACTGTACTGTATGTGTTGTACTGTATGTGTTGTACTGTATGTGTTGTACTGTACTGTATGTGTTGTACTATATGTAGAGTACTGTATGTGTTGTACTGCATGTAGAGTACTGTATGTGTTGTACTTAATGTAGAGTACTGTATGTGTTGTACTGCACTGTATGTGTTATACTGTATTGTAGAGTTCTGTACTGTATGTAGTGTACTGTACTGTAGAGTACTACATGTAGAGTACTATATGTAGAGTACTGTATGTAGAGTACTACATGTTGAGTACTGTATGTAGAATACTGTATGTAGAGTACTACATGTAGAGTACTGTATGTAGAGTACTGTATGTAGAGTACTACATGTAGAGTACTGTATGTAGAGTACTACATGTCGAGTACTGTACTGTAGAGTACTACATGTAGAGTACTGTATGTGTGTACTGTACTGTAGAGTACTACATGTAGAGTACTGTATGTAGAGTACTGTATGTAGAGTACTACATGTAGAGTACTGTATGTGTTGTACTGTACTGTGTGTAGAGTACTACATGTAGAGTACTGTACTGTGTGTAGAGTACTGTATGTAGAGTACTGTATGTAGAGTACTACATGTAGAGTACTGTATGTAGAGTACTGTATGTAGAGTACTACATGTAGAGTACTGTATGTGTTGTACTGTATGTAGAGTACTGTATGTGTTGTACTGTATGTAGAGTACTGTATGTGTTGTACTGTATGTAGAGTACTGTATGTGTTGTACTGTATGTAGAGTACTGTATGTATTGTACTGTATGTAGAGTACTGTATGTAGAGTACTATATGTAGAGTACTGTATGTAGAGTACTACATGTTGAGTACTGTTTGTAGAATACTGTATGTAGAGTACTACATGTAGAGTACTGTATGTAGAGTACTGTATGTAGAGTACTACATGTAGAGTACTGTATGTAGAGTACTACATGTAGAGTACTGTACATAGAGTACTACATGTCGAGTACTGTACTGTAGAGTACTACATGTAGAGTACTGTATGTAGTGTACTGTACTGTAGAGTACTACATGTAGAGTACTGTGTGTACTGTACTGTAGAGTCAGGGCTGTTCTAAGTGCAGATCCTGAGTGAGGGGGTGAACAGAATTCGTCCCAAAGGACACCCTATCCCCTACACAGTGCAGTACTTTTTAGGTCACACACACCATACTATATAAGGAAGAGGATGCCCTTTGGGACGGAGCCTTAGGGAACCCAGTGTCACGATAGCGGAGGTGTTGTGACTTATTAATGCCTGCCTCTCAGGACTTCCTGGTGTCAAGAGAAGGTCAAGATGGCAGGTGTTTCTATTCTGACACGTTTGGGGATGTGTCCCAATTTGCACCCTATTCCCTATATAGTCCACTACTTTTGACCAGGGCCCATAAGGCCCGTATAGTACACTACTGTACATATGGAATAGGACGACATTTGGGACGTGGAGACTTTGGACTGGAGAGGTTTTCTGATTGGAAACACTGTACCGAAATATGCATTGCTATTTATCTGAAGACACACTATGATTAGATCGACTTTAAATCACAAAAGTGATTGAGTAGTCTAATTGTTTGTTAGAATGGGTTTCTGAGGAGTTTCGCATCAGTGTCAGCACCTATTTTGTCCTTAATTTAACTAGTAAAGTCAGTTAATTAAAGATCAAATGATTTATTTATTTACAGTGACGGCCTACCACAGACGACGCTGGGCTGGGCTGTGCACCACCCTGTGGGACTCCCAATCACAGCCAGATGGGATGCAGGCTGGATTTAAACCAGAGATGCGTTGCTTTCCACTCGGGAGCCAACATCCACTCGGCAGGTCAGTGGATTAGACGTGAGTTAAATAAAAGTAAATATAAAAGATATATGTATATATTTAAAAAAAAACAGGGGAATTTTTACTAGGATTAAATGTCAGGAATTGTGCTAAACTGTGTTGAAGTATATTTGGCTACGGTAAACTGTATATACTGTATGTATATATACACAGGTCTATACATGTGTATGTGTTCCTTCTCTGTTATAGACTTCAGATTGAAATAGTCTTAAAGCTCATTGTTTGTGTATTGAACCTAGTTCACATAACCGGTGTTGAGAGGGTGTTTAACTGTAAACCCCAATGTACTGGTTATGATACACAGAATATGTTTTAAAACAATAGAAAAACTACGAAACAACAAAAGTGGGGTTCTTCAATTTTATTTCTTTCGTTATGTCTTTGTTTTAGTATGGTCAAGGGCGTGAGTTGGGTGGGTTGTCTTTTATTATGTCTTTGTTTTAGTATGGTCAGGGCGTGAGTTGGGTGGGTTGTCTTTTATTATGTCTTTGTTTTAGTATGGTCAGGGCGTGAGTTGGGTGGGTTGTCTTTTATTATGTCTTTGTTTTAGTATGGTCAAGGGCGTGAGTTGGATGGGTTGTCTTTTATTATGTCTTTGTTTTAGTATGGTCAAGGGCGTGAGTTGGGTGGGTTGTCTTTTATTATGTCTTTGTTTTAGTGTGGTCAGGGCGTGAGTTGGGTGGGTTGTCTTTTATTATGTCTTTGTTTTAGTATGGTCAGGGTGTGAGTTGGGTGGGTTGTCTAGGTTCCTTTTTCTATGATTTGGGATTTCTGTGTTTGGCCTGGTATGGTTCTCAGAAGAAGAGAACAATCGTTACATGTGTGCACAACATTTCAGAGAAATAAACTTTTTGTTGCACTTATATTTTTGTTCAGTGTACTTACATGTTGAGAAACATTCAATTGCATTTATTTTTTGGTAAAAATAAACAAATCATTGAAATAATTTGCATTAATTTTATTATGTTTATTCTTATATCTTATATTCTTATATTTTTATTAAATTTGAATTTACCACGTAATCATTTTTCACGGTGTGGCTGTGTGATTACATGTGTAAAATGCCAATGAAATGCGCTACCTTACTGACTGTTGTTTTTAAGTGTTGTGAAAACACTGTATGTCGGTGCGTGTAAAAGGCAGCATTCAAAACACTAAAACTATTTTAGTTTTGCTTGCTGTGTCTCATACAATGAAATGGTTAAGAAATGAAAATGGTTTATTGCCTAAATATTGATTGATGAAAAGGGAGAATGTGTTCTGTGGATTTCTATTTCTATGCTTCATTTAGACGGATTAGAAACAGGATGAGAGTGAAAGGCGAAAGCAGGTATTGAGCCCCCCGGTCAGTAAGGTAGCACATTTCATTGGCATTTTACACATGTAATCACACAGCCACACCGTGAAAAATGATTACGTGGCAAATTGAAATTTAATAAAAATGTAAGAATAAACATAATAAAATTAATGCAAATCATATTTTTACCAAAAAATAAATGCAATTGAATGTTTCTCAACATGTAAGTACACTGAACAAAAATATAAGGCCAAACACAGAAATCCCAAATCATAGAAAAAGGAACCTAGACAACCCACCCAACTCACGCCCTGACCATACTAAAACAAAGACATAACGAAAGAAATCAGGTCAGAACCTGACAGTACCCCCCAAAAAAAAAAAAACTGAACCTATAGCGAAGAGTCTGGGTGGGTTTCTGTCCGCGATGGTGGCTCTGGCGCGGGACGTGGACCCCTCTCCACCATAGTCTTTCTTTAATTGCCTCCGTGACCTCTTTAGAGCGACGACCCTCGCCGCCGACCTCGGACTGGAGACCCTAACAATGGGTACCGAATGGACGGGAGATTCCGGCAGCACCGGACAGGCGGGAGACTCCGGCAGCTCCGGAGTGAAGGGCGATTCCGGCAACACCGGAGTGACGATCGGCTCCGGTAGCTCCTGACTGACCGGCGGCTCCGGCAGCTCCGGACAGACGGGCGACTCCGGCAGCTCCGGACAGACGGGCGACTCCGGCAGCTCCGGACAGACGGGCGACTCCGGCAGCTCCGGACAGACGGGCGACTCCGGCAGCTCCGGACAGACGGGCGACTCCGGCAGCTCCGGACAGACGGGCGACTCCGGCAGCTCCGGACAGACGGGAGACTCTGGTAGCTCCTGACTGACCGGCGACTCCGGCAGCTCCGGACAGACGGGCGACTCTGGCAGCTCCGGACAGACGGGCGACTCTGGCAGCTCCGGACAGACGGGCGACTCTGGTAGCTCCGGACAGACGGGAGACTCTGGCAGCTCCGGACAGACAGGAGCACCTGTAGGGAGGAGACGGAGAGACATCCTGGTGCGTGGAGAGGCACCAAATAGACCGGACCGTGGAGGGCACTGGAGGTCTCGAGCACAGAGCCTGCCCATCCCTACCTGGCTGGATGCTCCCCGTAGCCAGGCCAGTGCGGCGAGGTGGAATAGACCGCACTGGGTTGTGCTGTCGAACCGGGGATACCATGCGTAGAGCTGGTGCCATGTACCCCGGCCCGAGGAGACTCACTGGAGACCAGATGCATAGAGCCAGCTTCATGGCACCTGGCTCGATGCCCACTCTAGCCCGCCGATACGAGGCACCGCTATGTACCGCACCGGGCTATGCCTGTGCACCGGGGACACCGTGCGCCTCACGGCATAACACGATGCCTGCCCGGTCCACCTCTCTCCACGGTAAACACAGGGATGTGGCGCAGGTCTCCTACCTGACTTAGCCACACTCCCGTGTGCCTCCCCAAATACGTTTTTGGGGCTGCCTCTCGGGCTTCCTACCGTGCTGCAGTGCTGCGTCCCCATACCACCGCCTCTCGGCTTTCGCTGCCTCCTGCTCTGCCTTGAGGAGGCGATACTCTCCAGCCTGTGCCCATGGTCCCTTGCCGTCCAGAATCTCCTCCCATGTCCAGGAGTCCTGAAATCGCTGCTGCTGCCGGTTACCATGCTGCTTGGTCATTTGGTGGTTGGGTGGTATATGTTATACTGTATCTAGAGTACTGTTCTCTATGTAGAGTACTGTATATGTTATACTGTATCTAGAGTACTGTTCTCTATGTAGAGTACTGTGTATGTTATACTGTATCTAGAGTACTGTTCTCTATGTAGAGTGCTGTTCTGTATGTAGAGTATTGTACTGCATGTTGTGTATGTAGAGTACTGTATGCAGCTTACTGTACTTACAGTAAGCTTACAGTACTCTATGTAGAGTACTGCACTGTAGACTATAGTAATTTGTGTAGAGTAATGTACTTTATGTTGAGTATTTGTTCTGTAGAGTACTGTCCAGTATGTATAGTACATCCCAGTCATATGGATCCCCAGTGGGCTCCACCTGGCTCCCTAGATTAGGGCCTAATTTATTTATTTCAATTGACTGATTTCCTCAAATGAACTGTAACTCAGTAAAATCATTGAAATTGATGCATGTTGCATTTGTATTTTTGTTCATTTATAAATATACTTAACTCATAATATATATAATAATATATTGTATTTATAATATATTATTATTATGATGATAACCAAAGATAGAGAACAATTTTGTGATTAAACATTTAAAGTTTTCATCTCCTTGCACTTCCTATCTTGTAATTTCGTTCAGTTTTTAGAGGATTGTGTGGTAATTATTATTATTTTTTTTATATATATATGATAACTTTACAGAATGTTGTTTGATGAAAGAAAAATATATTTCTAAATTAAGATTTCTTCAAGATGGGACCTGTTTTTTTTTCCAATTTTCGTCTAAAATGACATACCCAAATCTAACTGCTTGTAATTTAGGCCCCGAAGCAAGGACATGCATATTATTGGTACCATTTCAAAGGAAACACTTTGAAGTTTGTGGAAAGTAATGTAGGAGAATATAACACAACAGATCTGGTAAAAGAAAATACAAAAAGAAAAAAAAATGTTATTTTGTCATTCTTTTGTACCTTCATCTTTGAAATGCTAAAGAAAGGACATAATGTATTATTAGAGCCCGACTGTAATTTATATTCTGGCCACTAGATGGCAGCAATGTATGCACAACGTTTTAGAATGATCCAATAAATCATTGTATTTCTGCAAAATAAATAGTATCCAAACTTCCCAAATGTGACATAACTGTGCCACTCTCCTCAAACAACAGCATGGTATTCTTTCACTGTAATAGCTACTGTAAATGGGACAGTGCGGTTAGATTTACAAGAATTTAAGCTTTCTGCCCATATCAGATATGTCTATGTCCTGGGAAATGTTGTTGTTACTTACAACCTCATGCTAATCACATTAGCCTACGTTAGCACAACGTTCGGCAGGGGACACAGCGATCCTGAAGAAGTTTCTGAGTAGCCTGTTGTACAATGAGGTGTAAATGAACCACGATGAATGGATATCAAAGCCGTCAGACAAAAAAGCCTGTAGTTATCGCTGGTGGATCGAGTACTGTGCTCAACGACGCCTGCCAAAATGGGTTCAACTGGCAAATGATTAGACACATAAATCAATGTTGAACATTAAAATACTCCAGGGGAAGTGACCTAATTCTGTACTAGAAAGGAATTGGAAAAAAATATTATTGTGTTTAAAATGTTCAAGTTGAGCTCGCAGGCTCTGGGAAGGTGTTGCACAAAACTGTACTGGTGTTACAACAAACCATGTACTGTTTCAAAACATCTCAGGAAGACACATTTAATTAATTTACTAGTCCTGTCTGTCTCTACCCTGCTATTCCTGTCTGTCTCTACCCTGCTATTCCTGTCTGTCTCTACCCTGCTACTCCTGTCTGTCTCTACCCTGCTATTCCTGTCTGTCTCTACCCTGCTATTCCTGTCTGTCTCTACCCTGCTATTCCTGTCTGTCTCTACCCTGCTATTCCTGTCTGTCTCTACCCTGCTACTCCTGTCTGTCTCTACCCTGCTATTCCTGTCTGTCTCTACCCTGCTATTCCTGTCTGTCTCTACCCTGCTATTCCTGTCTGTCTCTATTCCTGTCTGTCTCTGCTGCTATTCCTGTCTGTCTCTACCCTGCTACTCCTGTCTGTCTCTACCCTGCTACTCCTGTCTGTCTCTACCCTGCTACTCCTGTCTGTCTCTACCCTGCTAGTCCTGTCTGTCTCTACCCTGCTATTCCTGTCTGTCTCTACCCTGCTATTCCTGTCTGTCTCTACCCTGCTAGTCCCGTCTGTCTCTACCCTGCTACTCCTGTCTGTCTCTACCCTGCTACTCCTGTCTGTCTCTACCCTGCTACTCCTGTCTGTCTCTACCCTGCTACTCATGTCTGTCTCTACCCTGCTACTCCTGTCTGTCTCTACCCTGCTATTTCTCTTTTATTGTCACATAATCACAGCTCCCGCTGCCTATGAAACCACTGTGTGTCCCAAATGACACCCTATTCCCAAATATGTAGTGCAAAGAAGGCACCAGTCAACTGTCTCTAACCACCACGAAGACACCAGTCAACTGTCTCTAACCACCACGAAGACACCAGTCAACTGACTCTAACCACCACTAAGATACCAGTCAACCTACCAACTGACTCTAACCACCACGAAGACACCAGTCAACTGACTCTAACCACCACTAAGACACCAGTCAACTGTCTCTAACCACCACTAAGACACCAGTCAACCTGCCAACTGTCTCTAACCACCACTAAGACACCAGTCAACTGACTCTAACCACCACGAAGACACCAGTCAACTGACTCTAACCACCACGAAGACACCAGTCAACTGACCACTAAGACACCAGTCAACTGACTCTAACCACCACTAAGACACCAGTCAACTGTCTCTAACCATCACTAAGACACCAGTCAACCTGCCAACTGACTCTAACCACCACGAAGACACCAGTCAACTGACTCTAACCATCACTAAGACACCAGTCAACTGTCTCTAACCACCACTAAGACACCAGTCAACTGTCTCTAACCATCACTAAGACACCAGTCAACCTACCAACTGTCTCTAACCACCACGAAGACACCAGTCAACTGACTCTAACCACCACTAAGACACCAGTCAACTGACTCTAACCACCACGAAGACACCAGTCAACTGACTCTAACCACCACTAAGAAACCAGTCAACTGACTCTAACCACCACTAAGACACCAGTCAACTGACTCTAACCACCACTAAGACACCAGTCAACCTGCCAACTGACTCTAACCACCACTAAGACACCAGTCAACTGACTCTAACCACCACTAAGACACCAGTCAACTGACTCTAACCACCACTAAGACACCAGTCAACTGACTCTAACCACCACGAAGACACCAGTCAACTGACTCTAACCACCAGTAAGACACCAGTCAACCTGCCAACTGACTCTAACCACCACGAAGACACCAGTCAACTGTCTCTAACCACCAGTAAGACACCAGTCAACTGTCTCTAACGACCACTAAGACACCTGCCAACTGACTCTAACCACCACGAAGACACCAGTCAACTGACTCTAACCATCACTAAGACACCAGTCAACTGTCTCTAACCATCACTAAGACACCAGTCAACTGTCTCTAACCATCACCACTAAGACACCAGTCAACTGTCTCTAACCATCACCACTCAAGACACCAGTCAACTGTCTCTAACGACCACTAAGACACCAGTCAACTGTCTCTAACCATCACCACTAAGACACCAGTCAACTGTCTCTAACATCACTAAGACACCAGTCAACTGTCTCTAACCATCACCACTAAGACACCAGTCAACTGTCTCTAACCATCACCACTAAGACACCAGTCAACTGTCTCTAACGACCACTAAGACACCTAAGTCAACTGTCTCTAACCATCACCACTAAGACACCAGTCAACTGTCTCTAACCATCACCACTAAGAAGACACCAGTCAACTGTCTCTAACCATCACCACTAAGACACCAGTCAACTGTCTCTAACCACCACTAAGACACCTGCCAACTGTCTCTAACCATCACCACTAAGACACCAGTCAACTGTCTCTAACCATCACCACTAAGACACCAGTCAACTGTCTCTAACCACCACTAAGACACCAGTCAACCTGCCAACTGACTCTAACCACCACTAAGACACCAGTCAACTGACTCTAACCATCACTAAGACACCAGTCAACTGTCTCTAACCATCACTAAGACACCAGTCAACTGACTCTAACCATCACTAAGACACCTGCCAACTGACTCTAACCATCACTAAGACACCAGTCAACTGACTCTAACCATCACTAAGACACCTGCCAACTGACTCTAACCATCACCAAGACACCAGTCAACTGACTCTAACCATCACTAAGACACCTGCCAACTGACTCTAACCATCACTAAGACACCAGTCAACTGACTCTAACCATCACTAAGATACCAGCCAACTGACTCTAACCATCACCACTAAAACACCAGTCAACTGTCTCTAACCATCACCACTAAAACACCAGTCAACTGTCTCTAACCATCACCACTAAGACACCAGTCAACTGTCTCTAACCACCACTAAGACACCAGTCAACTGTCTCTAACCACCACTAAGACACCAGTCAACTGTCTCTAACCACCACTAAAACACCAGTCAACTGTCTCTAACCACCACTAAGACACCAGTCAACTGTCTCTAACCACCACTAAGACACCAGTCAACTGTCTCTAACCACCACTAAGACACCAGTCAACTGACTCTAACCACCACTAAGACACCAGTCAACTGTCTCTAACCACCACTAAAACACCAGTCAACTGACTCTAACCACCACTAAGACACCAGTCAACTGACTCTAACCATCACTAAGACACCAGTCAACTGTCTCTAACCACCACTAAGACACCAGTCAACTGTCTCTAACCACCACTAAGACACCAGTCAACCTGCCAACTGTCTCTAACCACCACTAAGACACCAGTCAACTGTCTCTAACCACCACTAAGACACCAGTCAACTGTCTCTAACCACCACTAAGACACCAGTCAACCTGCCAACTGTCTCTAACCACCACTAAGACACCAGTCAACTGACTCTAACCACCACTAAGACACCAGTCAACTGACTCTAACCACCACGAAGACACCAGTCAACTGACTCTAACCACCACTAAGACACCAGTCAACTGTCTAACCATCACTAAGACACCAGTCAACTGTCTCTAACCACCACTAAGACACCAGTCAACTGTCTCTAACCATCACTAAGACACCAGTCAACCTGCCAACTGTCTCTAACCATCACTAAGACACCAGTCAACTGTCTCTAACCACCACTAAGACACCAGTCAACTGTCTCTAACCATCACTAAGACACCAGTCAACCTGCCAACTGTCTCTAACCATCACTAAGACACCAGTCAACTGTCTCTAACCACCACTAAGACACCAGTCAACTGTCTCTAACCATCACTAAGACACCAGTCAACCTGCCAACTGTCTCTAACCATCACTAAGACACCAGTCAACAGTCAACTCTCTAACCACCACTAAGACACCAGTCAACTGACTCTAACCATCACTAAGACACCAGTCAACTGACTCTAACCACCACTAAGACACCAGTCAACCTGCCAACTGTCTCTAACCACCACTAAGACACCAGTCAACTGTCTCTAACCATCACTAAGACACCAGTCAACTGTCTCTAACCATCACTAAGACACCAGTCAACTGTCTCTAACCACCACTAAGACACCAGTCAACTGTCTCTAACCATCACTAAGACACCAGTCAACCTGCCAACTGTCTCTAACCACCACTAAGACACCAGTCAACTGACTCTAACCATCACTAAAACACCAGTCAACTGACTCTAACCATCACTAAAACACCAGTCAACTGACTCTAACCACCACTAAAACACCAGTCAACTGTCTCTAACCACCACTAAGACACCAGTCAACTGTCTCTAACCACCACTAAGACACCAGTCAACTGTCTCTAACCACCACTAAGACACCAGTCAACTGACTCTAACCACCACTAAGACACCAGTCAACCTGCCAACTGACTCTAACCACCACTAAGACACCAGTCAACTGTCTCTAACCACCACTAAGACACCAGTCAACTGTCTCTAACCACCACTAAGACACCAGTCAACTGACTCTAACCACCACTAAGACACCAGTCAACCTGCCAACTGTCTCTAACCACCACTAAGACACCAGTCAACTGTCTCTAACCACCACTAAGACACCAGTCAACTGTCTCTAACCACCACTAAGACACCAGTCAACTGTCTCTAACCACCACTAAAACACCAGTCAACCTGCCAACTGTCTCTAACCATCACTAAGACACCAGTCAACTGTCTCTAACCACCACTAAGACACCAGTCAACTGACTCTAACCACCACTAAGACACCAGTCAACTGTCTCTAACCACCACTAAGACACCAGTCAACTGACTCTAACCACCACTAAGACACCAGTCAACTGTCTCTAACCACCACTAAGACACCAGTCAACTGACTCTAACCACCACTAAGACACCAGTCAACTGTCTCTAACCACCACTAAAACACCTGCCAACTGACTCTAACCACCACTAAGACACCAGTCAACTGACTCTAACCATCACTAAGACACCAGTCAACCTGTCAACTGACTCTAACCACCACTAAGACACCAGTCAACTGACTCTAACCACCACTAAGACACCAGTCAACTGTCTCTAACCACCACTAAGACACCAGTCAACTGTCTCTAACCACCACTAAGACACCAGTCAACCTGCCAACTGTCTCTAACCACCACTAAGACACCAGTCAACTGACTCTAACCATCACTAAAACACCAGTCAACTGACTCTAACCACCACTAAAACACCAGTCACCACCACTAAGACACCAGTCTCTAACCACCACTAAGACACCAGTCAACTGTCTCTAACCACCACTAAGACACCAGTCAACTGACTCTAACCATCACTAAGACACCAGTCAAGTCAACTGACTCTAACCACCACTAAGACACCAGTCAACTGACTCTAACCACCACTAAGACACCAGTCAACTGACTCTAACCATCACTAAGACACCAGTCAACTGACTCTAACCATCACTAAGACACCAGTCAACCTGCCAACTGACTCTAACCACCAGTAAGATACCAGTCAACTGACTCTAACCACCACTAAGACACCAGTCAACTGACTCTAACCACCACTAAGACACCAGTCAACCAGTCAACTGACTCTAACAACCAGTAAGACACCAGTCAACCTCTCAACTGACTCTAACCACCACTAAGATACCAGTCCACCAGTCAACTGACTCTAACCACCACTAAGACACCAGTCAACTGACTCTAACCACCACTAAGACACCAGTCAACTGTCTCTAACCACCACTAAGACACCAGTCAACTGACTCTAACCACCACTAAGACACCAGTCAACTGTCTCTAACCACCACTAAGACACCAGTCAACTGACTCTAACCACCACTAAGACACCAGTCAACCTTACCAACTGACTCTAACCACCACTAAGACACCAGTCACCCTTACCAACTGACTCTAACCACCACTAAGACACCAGTCACCCTTACCAACTGACTCTAACCACCACTAAGACACCAGTCAACTGACTCTAACCACCACTAAGACACCAGTCAACCTTACCAACTGACTCTAACCACCACTAAGACACCAGTCAACCTTACCAACTGACTCTAACCACCACTAAGACACCAGTCACCCTTACCAACTGACTCTAACCACCACTAAGACACCAGTCAACCTTACCAACTGACTCTAACCACCACTAAAACACCAGTCAACTGACTCTAACCACCACTAAGACACCAGTCAACTGACTCTAACCACCACTAAGACACCAGTCAACTGTCTCTAACCACCACTAAGACACCAGTCAACTGACTCTAACCATCACCACTAAGACACCAGTCAACTGTCTCTAACCACCACTAAGACACCAGTCAACTGTCTCTAACCACCACTAAGACACCAGTCAACTGACTCTAACCATCACCACTAAGACACCAGTCAACTGTCTCTAACCACCACTAAGACACCAGTCACCCTTACCAACTGACTCTAACCACCACTAAAACACCAGTCAACTGACTCTAACCACCACTAAAACACCAGTCAACTGACTCTAACCACCACTAAGACACCAGTCAACTGACTGTGCACAGGGATTGTTAACAAACTGGACAGTCTAAAAACTATTGCAATGTTGGTCTGACTGCCCAATGGACCTACAGTATATTGATACAGATTTTTTGACTATTTCAAAACTAATAGTGTTTTACTCAAACCACCCAGGGGGCAGATCGGACTCCCTCCTTATGTTTGGATTCCCTGATCCAACAGCTCGTTTATAATCATATTCCATGTGTTGTGCATCAAGTTCATTATAGAACTATCAATAAATCATGACGACTTGACTCGTCTATATTTCAATAGTCTTTAGTCTGACAGCTCGCCTCGTGAGACTGTAGCAGGGTAGACTACACTATAATACCAGAGGGAACCTCATACCTGAGAGGGAACCTCACGCCTGAGAGGGAAACTCAAGCCTGAGAGGGAACTTCACGCCTGAGAGGGTACCTCACAACGCAGAGGGAACCTCATAACTCAGAATTGATCTTTTCTATCTTGTTTTGTTTCTACTCGCTCCATTCTGCAAGGCAGTAAAGAGAGAATCAATCACATCAGGGATAATTGAATCTGTATTTAAATGCCGTCTCCCAGTCCACTCAAGTGATTCTTTGCCGTACGCTGACAGCTGAGCCTCTTCAGGATGATTTCTTCAAAAGGAGGGAGGTGACAGATGACACCAGCATTGTGTCCGCATCTCAAATGACACCCTCTATTTCCCGTCTACGACACACATTGTACCCAGAGAGCATGATGGGTAGTCGTACCATCCAACCATCCTAAAGTAGTGCACCAGAAAAGGTATTAGGGTTCTGTTCGGGATGCGAATGTTGCCTCTCTCTCTCTTCTATTCACCATATCTGTGTAAATAGCTGAATTGCGGGTAAAAAGAAAAAACAGCTGGTTGAAGAGGAGACGCCTAATCAAAGAGAAGTGCCTCGTCATCTGGGCTAATTTGATTGACTGGTTCCCTCCGCCGCGTCTCTCTGGAGAAGAAGGTTCACACTTCAAATGATTACATGGTATAGATGAAGGCTGCTTAAAGGAATAATAGTAATATAAACATATAGAGTATATCTCTTACACGGGAAAAACAAGAAGAGGCCTTTGAACTGTAACATTTACATTTTAAGTCGTTAAGCAGACAGTCTTCTCCAGAGTGACTAACAGGAGCCTGTACGGTTAAGTGCCTTGCTCAAGGGCACATGAAGAGATTTTCACCTGGTCGGCTTGGGGGATTTGAACCAGCGACTGTTCTATTACGAGCCCAACGCTGTTAAGCTCTAGGCTTCCTGCTGCCCATGTTATACATCCGCATATGCTGTTTGGTATAGTAGGCCCAGCTGATTGGTCCTATGGGTCTCTCTCTCTCTCTCTCTCTCTCTCTCTCTCTCTGGCCCAGCTGATTGGTCCTATGGGTCTCTCTCTCTCTCTCTGGCCCAGCTGATTGGTCCTATGGGTCTCTCTCTCTCTGGCCCAGCTGATTGGTCCTATGGGTCTCTCTCTCTATCTCCCTCTGGCCCAGCTGATTGGTCTGGGTCTCTCTCTCTCTCTTTCTGGCCCAGCTGATTGGTCTCTCTCTCTCTCTCTCTCTCTCTGGCCCAGCTGTTGGTCTCTCTCTCTCTCTCTCTCTCTCTATCTCTCTCTCTCTGGCCCAGCTGATTGGTCCTATGGGTCTCTCTCTCTCTCTCCTGGCCCAGCTGATTGGTCCTATGGATCTCTCTCTCCCTGGCCCAGCTGATTGGTCCTGTTGGTCTCTCTCTCCTGGCCCAGCTGATTGGCCCAGCTGGCCCAGCTGATTGGTCCTGTTGGTCTCTCTCTCTCCTGGCCCAGCTGATTGGTCCTATGGATCTCTCTCTCTCCTGGCCCAGCTGATTGGTCCTGTTGGTCTCTCTCTCCTGGCCCAGCTGATTGGTCCTATGGATCTCTCTCTCTCGCCCAGCTGATTGGTCCTCTCTCTCTCGCCCAGCTCTCTCTATGGGTCTCTCTCTCTCTCTCTCTCTCTCTCTCTCTCTCTCTCTCTCAGATGATTAGTGGATTGGATTGGTGTAATCTGGTGGGATGGGAACTTTGCTTTCAGTAATCCAATCTCAAAAGATCACTGATTACATCGAGGGAGTGAGAATAGACGGATAGGGAGCAAGGACAGACGGATAGGGAGTGAGGACAGACGGATAGGGAGCGAGGACAGACGGATAGGGAGCGAGGACAGACGGATAGGGAGCGAGGACAGACGGATAGGGAGCGAGGACAGACGGATAGGGAGCGAGGACAGACGGATAGGGAGCGAGGACAGACGGATAGGGAGCGAGGACAGACGGATAGGGAGTGAGGACAGACGGATGCCTTTTATCAATTATTCAAGCAGTTCAGTAGTGTGACCTAATTATTCAAGCATTTCAGCAGTATTACCTAATAATTCAAGCAGGTCAGCTGTATTACCTAATTATTCAAGCAGGTCAGCTGTATTATCTAATTATTCAAGCAGTTCAGCTGTATTACCTAATTATTCAAGAAGTTCAGCAGTATTACCTAATTATTCAAGCAGTTCAGCAGTATTACCTAATTATTCAAGCAGTTCAGCTGTATTACCTAATTATTCAAGCAGTTCAGCAGTATTACCTAATTATTCAAGCAGTTCAGCTGTATTACCTAATTATTCAAGCAGTTCAGCAGTATTACCTAATTATTCAAGCAGTTCAGCAGTATTACCTAATTATTCAAGCAGTTCAGCTGTATTACCTAATTATTCAAGCAGTTCAGCTGTATTACCTAATTATTCAAGAAGTTCAGCAGTATTACCTTATTATTCAAGCAGTTCAGCAGTGTTATCAATTATTCATTATTCAAACATGGTCTTTGTGCTGTAACGATTTTCATTGGTGGAAGAAGGAATAGACCAAAGCGCAGCGTGGTACGTGTTCATGATGCCTTTAATAAACTGAACACTGACTACAAACGAACAAGAGAATGAAGGAAAACTGAAACAGTCCCGTATGGTGAAAACACTGTAACGGAAAATAATCACCCACAACTCAAATTGGGGAAACCAGGCTACCAAAGTATGGCTCTCAATCAGAGACAACGATAGACAGATGCCTCTGATTGAGAACCATACCAGGCCAAACACATAGAAAAAGAAAACCTAGACCTACAACATAGAATACCCACCCACATCACACCCTGACCAAACTAAAAATAGAAACGTACAAAGCAATCTACGGTCAGGACGTGATGATGCAGAGTGGGATTTCTAAACGGTAATCATGTTTTGCATACTGTCCAACTGTTAAACCTCTTTTAAAATATAAAATGGGAATCTTCTTCATTAGCGGTTCTGTAAAGGACTAAGACAACATGAATGGAAGAACACACGGAGCATACAAAACATTAAGTACACCTGTTCTTTCCATGACATAGAAGGACCAGGTACATCCAGGTAAAAGCCACGATCCCATAATGGAGTCGACATGGGTCATCATCCCTGTGGAAACCTTTTGACACCTTGTGGGGCCCCCGAGGTATTGAGGCTGTTCTGAGGGGGCTGCAACTCAGTACTAGGAAGGTGTGTTTAATGTTTAGTAGACAAAGTGTATGTTTCCCAAATTAAAGAGGGAAATAGAAGAGAGCAAAAGAAAAGCAGTTAGGCGAGAGATGATGAAGAGAAATCAAAGAGAGAAAGAGCAAAAGAGAGAGACAGAGAGAGAGAACGATCTGAGAGACAGAGAGAGAGAACGATCTGAGAGACAAGGCAAGAAGGGCACTCTATGCCATCAAAAGGAACATAAAATTCAACCTACCAATTAGGATCTGGCTAAAAAATACTTGATTCAGTCATAGAGCCCATTGCCCTTTATGGTTGTGAGGTCTGGGGTCCGCTCACCAACCAAGATTTGACTAAATGGGACAAACACCAAATTGAGACTCTGCATGCAGAATTCTGCAAAAAAAAATCCTCTGTGTACAATGTAGAACACCAAATAATGCATGCAGAGCAGAATTAGGCCGATACCCACTAATTATCAAAATCCATAAAATAGCTGTTAAATTCTACAACCACCAAAAAGGAAGTGATTCCCAAACCTTCCATAACAAAGCCATCACCTACAGAGAGATGAACCTGGAGAAGAGTCTCCTAAGCAAGCTGGTCCTGGGGCTCAGTTCACAAAAACACCCCACAGAGCCCCAGGACAGCATGGGAAACATATGTTTAAAATGCCCAGGCAAGTGAAATAGATAATAAACAAAAGTGAAATAAATACAAATTAACAGTAAATATTACACTCACAAAAGTTCCAAAGTAATAAAGATATTTCAAATGTCATATTATGTCTAGATTCAGTGTTCTTATGATGTGCAAATAGTTATTCGCTAAGGAAGTGCAGCTCAGTTTCAACCTCATTTTTGTGGGCGGTGAGCACATAACCTGTCTTCTCTTGAGAGCCAGGTCTGCCTCCGGTGGTCTTTCTCAATAGCAAGGCTATGCTCACTGAGTCTGTGCATAGTCAAATATGTCCTTAATTTTGGGTCAGTCACAGTGGTCAGGTATTCTGCCACTGTGTACTCTCTGTTTAGGACCAAGTAGATATTTTTGTTTTCACATTATTTGGTTGGGTCTAAATGTGTTGCTGTCTGTGGGGTCTGTTTGTGTTTGTGATTTTGATATTTAGTGGGAATTGGCCTAATTCTGCTCTGTGTGCATTATTTGGTGTTATATGTTGTACACTGAGGATATTTTAGCAGAATTCTGCATGCAGAGTCTCAATTTTGGTCTTTGTCCGATTTTGTGAAATGTTGATTTTGTGAGCAGACCTCACACCTCACAACAATATAGGGCAATGGGTTCTGTACCTAATTTAAGATTTTTTTGCCAGGTCCTAAATGGTATGTCAAATTTCATATTCCTTGTGATGGCATAGAAGGTACTTCTTGCCTTGTCTCTCAGATCATTCACAGCTTTGTGGATGTTACCAGTGGCACTGATGTTTAGGTCGAAGTAGGTATAGTTTTCTGTGCTCTAGGGCAACGGTGTCTAGATGGAATTTGTATTTGTGGTCCTGGCAATTGGACCTTTTTTGGAACGCCATTATTTTTGTCTTACTGAGATTTACTGTCATGGTCTAGGTTTGACAGATTCTGTGCAGAATATCTAGGTGAATATCTAGGTGAATATCTAGGTGAATATCTAGGTGAATATCTAGGTGCTCCTAGATGTAGTCACTCCTTGGTTTGGGACAGAAGCACCAGGACATCAGCCAACAATAGACATTTGACTTCAGATTCTAGTAAGGTGAGGTCGGGTGGTGCAGGCTGTTCTAGCGCCCTCGTCAATTCGTTGATGTATATGTTGAAGCGGGTGGGGCTTAAGCTGCATCCCTGTCTCACCCCACGGCCCTGTGGAAAGAAATGTGTGTGTGTTTTTTTGCACATTTTAAGAGCACACTTCTTGTTTGTGTACATGATTTTATAATGTTGTATGTTTTCCCCCAACACAACTTTTCATCAATTTGTATAGCAGACCCTCATGCCAAATTGAGTCAAAAGCTTTTTTGAAATCAACAAAGCATGAGAAGAGTTTGCCTTGGTTTTTTCTTTTTGTTTTTGTTAATTGGGGTGTGCAGGGTGAATACATGGTCCGTTCTACAGTGATTTGGTAAAAAAGCCAATTTGACATTTGCTCAGTACACTGAAGTAATGTATGAGTCTGCTGTTAATTTTTCACCTTTATTTAACCAGGTAGGCTAGTTGAGAACACCTTTATTTAACCAGGTAGGCTAGTTGAGAACACGTTTATTTAACCAGGTAGGCAAGTTGAGAACAAGTTCTCATTTACAATTCCGACCTGGCCAAGATAAAGCAAAGCAGTTCGACAGATACAACGACACAGAGTTACACATGGAGTAAAACAAAGTAAAACAAACATACAGTCAATAATACAGTATAAACAAGTCTATATACAATGTGAGCAAATGAGGTGAGAAGGGAGGTAAAGGCAAAAAAGGCCATGGTGGCAAAGTAAATACAATATAAATAATGGGGTGCAAAGGAGCAAAATAAATAAATAAATTAAATACAGTTGGGAAAGAGGTAGTTGTTTGGGCTAAATTATAGGTGGGCTATGTACAGGTGCAGTAATCTGTGAGCTGCTCTGACAGTTGGTGCTTAAAGCTAGTGAGGGAGATATGTGTTTCCAGTTTCAGAGATGTTTGTAGTTCGTTCCAGTCATTGGCAGCAGAGAACTGGAAGGAGAGGCGGCCAAAGAAAGAATTGGTTTTGGGGGTGACTAGAGAGATATACCTGCTGGAGCATGTGCTACAGGTGGGAGATGCTATGGTGACCAGCGAGCTGAGATAAGGGGGGACTTTACCTAGCAGGGTCTTGTAGATGACATGGAGCCAGTGGGTTTGGTGACGAGTATGAAGCGAGGGCCAGCCAATGAGAGCGTACAGGTCGCAATGGTGGGTAGTATATGGGGCTTTGGTGACAAAATGGATTGCACTGTGATAGACTGCATTCAATTTGTTGAGTAGGGTATTGGAGGCTATTTTGTAAATGACATCGCCAAAGTCGAGGATTGGTAGGATGGTCAGTTTTACAAGGGTATGTTTGGCAGCATGAGTGAAGGATGCTTTGTTGCAAAATAGGAAGCCAATTCTAGATTTAACTTTGGATTGGAGATGTTTGATATGGGTCTGGAAGGAGAGTTTACAGTCTAACCAGACACCTAAGTATTTGTAGTTGTCCACGTATTCTAAGTCAGAGCCGTCCAGAGTAGTGATGTTGGACAGGCGGGCAGGTGCAGGCAGCGATCGGTTGAAGAGCATGCATTTAGTTTTACTTGTATTTAAGAGCAATTGGAGGCCACGGAAGGAGAGTTGTATGGCATTGAAGCTTGCCTGGAGGGTTGGTAACACAGTGTCCAAAGAAGGGCCGGAAGTATACAGAATGGTGTCGTCTGCGTAGAGGTGGATCAGAGACTCAACAGCAGCAAGAGCGACCTCATTGATGTATACAGAGAAGAGAGTCGGTCCAAGAATTGAACCCTGTGGCACCCCCCATAGAGACTGCCAGAGGTCCGGACAGCAGACCCTCCGATTTGACACACTGAACTCTATCAGAGAAGTAGTTGGTGAACCAGGCGAGGCAATCATTTGAGAAACCAAGGCTGTCGAGTCTGCCGATGAGGATGTGGTGATTGACAGAGTCGAAAGCCTTGGCCAGATCAATGAATATGGCTGCACAGTAATGTTTCTTATCGATGGCGGTTAAGATATCGTTTAGGACCTTGAGCGTGGCTGAGGTGCACCCATGACTAGCTCTGAAACCAGATTGCATAGCAGAGAAGGTATGGTGAGATTTGAAATGGTCGGTAATCTGTTTGTTGACTTGGCTTTCGAAGACCTTACAAAGGCATGGTAGGATAGATATAGGTCTGTAGCAGTTTGGGTCAAGAGTGTCCCCCTTTGAAGAGGGGGATGACCGCAGCTTTTTCCAATCTTTGGGAATCTCAGACGACACGAAAGAGAGGTTGAAAAGGCTAGTAATAGGGGTGGCAACAATTTCGGCAGATAATTTTAGAAAGAAAGGGTCCAGATTGTCTAGCCCGGCTGATTTGTAGGGGTCCAGATTTTGCATCTCTTTCAGAAAATCAGCTGAATGGATTTGGGAGAAGGAGAAATGGGGAATGCTTGGGCGAGTTGCTGTTGGGGGTGCAGTGCTGTTGACCGGGGTAGGAGTAGCCAGGTGGAAAGCATGGCCAGCTGTAGAAAAATGCTTATTGAAATTCTCAATTATGGTGGATTTATCAGTGGTGACAGTGTTTCCTATCTTCAGTGCAGTGGCCAGCTGGGAGGAGGTGTTCTTATTATCCATGGACTTTACAGTGTCCCAGAACTTTTTTGAGTTAGTGTTGCAGGAAGCAAATTTACGCTTGAAAAAGCTAGCCTTGGCTTTTCTAACTGCCTGTGTATAATGGTTTCTAGCTTCCCTGAACAGCTGCATATCATAGGATGTTTTTGTGTTGGTTAACCTGTTCAGGATACCACGGTTTACTGCCCCTTCTGGAGGATTTGGGTACCCATATAAAACATGATACATTTTTGTCAAAAGTTGCTAATATATGCAAATAAAAAATATTATCGAATACAAAACACTCTAAAGCTTTTAAAACCGTTTAAATTATGTCTCTATGTATAGCAGAACTCTCAAAATCTGCATTTTCCCAAAATATCTCTTCTCATCTGAAAAGTTGGGTCACCTTTGACCTCATCGCAAACACCCTTCACAAACAGTCACAGCACCCGGAACAGGGAACAGTCTCCACGTGTTCAGCGTGATCTCAGCTTTCAATGGGACTTCTCATTGTGAGAATCGCCCGCTCGCGAGAGTTTGAGCACGTGGTAAGCTCTCAGTCACTCAAAAAAACCTGTGCGCAATGGTCAAGTCCTCTCTCTTTTCCAAGATCAATTGAACAGTGCTTGTGTTTCTGTTTGTTCTCAAAATTGCTGTACACCTTTATAACATGTTAAAGCTTGATTATGAAGTTAGTTTGACAAGTTTACTGGACATATTATATATACTTTCGAAGTTTTGGTGCGCAACCACTTCAATTTTGACTACATTTTTACCAAAATCAGGCTATTTTGAGAACCGAAAGACGCAGACTTGAAAACTGAACGCTAATTTGGTGAGTATAATCCCTTACAGGTCGTTTGATGGAAGAATAACAAAGGTAAGGGAATATTTAATGTATTCATTTTGGGTTTCTGTCGACTCCAAGATAGAGGAGTCATTATGCTACTGTGGGAGCGCCGACTCCATATTATAGTCTAGTGAACGCAAAATGTAACGTTAAAATTAAATGTAACAATGCAATTGCATTTAGAAGAAGTGTATCTTGCTATACATATGTAAAACATGCATATTTAGTCAAAGTTTATGATGTGTATTCCTTGTTAGCTGACGTTATCTGCCGGGGCTATCGTCATTTCTCAGGACATTTGGGTAGCATTTTTGAACGATGCATCATTGTAAACAGAGATTTATGGATATATATAGCATATTATTGAAAAAAATGAATGTACTGTGTAACATGTTATATTACTGTCATCTGATGAAGATTTCAAAAGGTTAGTGAAATGATTTTTCTTTTAATCCTGCGTTTGTTGATTGCATATTTTTTCCTACTTGGCTATGCTAATGAGCATGTCTGCGGTGGTGGTTTGACATAAATATGTGCTATGTTTTCACCGTAAAACATTTTAGAAATCTGACTTGCTGGTTAGATAAACAACTTGTTTATCTTTCATTTGAGCTATTTTACTTGTTAATGTGTGGAGGTTAAATATTTTTAGGAATATTTTTGCGCATTGTGCGTTATGGTGATGAGCTTGAGCTGTAGTCACGCTACCAGCAGAGGAATTAAACTCCCGAGCTGGTTAAGGGCAGTCAGGTCTGGGGAGAACCAAGGGCTATATCTGTTCCTGGTTCTAAATTTCTTGAATGGGGCATGTTTATTTAAGATGGTTAGGAAGGCATTTTTAAAAAATATCCAGGCATCCTCTACAGACGGGATGAGATCAATATCCTTCCAGGATACCCCGGCCAGGTCGATTAAAAAGGCCTGCTCGCTGAAGTGTTTCAGGGAGCGTTTTACAGTGATGAGTGGAGGTCGTTTGACCGCTGACCCATTACGGATGCAGGCAATGAGGCAGTGATCGCTGAGATCTTGGTTGAAGACAGCAGAGGTGTATTTAGAGGGGTTAGGATGATATCTATGAGGGTGCGCGTGTTTAAGGCTTTGGGGGGGTACCTGGTAGGTTCATTGATAATTTGTGTGAGATTGAGGGCATCAAGTTTAGATTGTAGGATGGCTGGGGTGTTAAGCATGTTCCAGTTTAGGTCGCCTAGCAGCACAAGCTCTGAAGATAGATGGGGGCAATCAGTTCAATCATCCTTCGGTGTAGCTCAGAGCATGGCGCAGCTGGGGGGGCAGAATGTATGCACACATGACTGGTCTTTGGATAAAAGCGTCTGCTAAATGGCATATATTATTATATTATTATATGGTGTCCAGAGCACAGCTGGGGACAGAGGGTGGTCTATAGCAGGTGGCAACGGTGAGAGACTTCTTTTTAGAGAGGTGGATTTTTAAAAGTAGAAGTTCAAATTGTTTGGGTACAGACCTGGATAGTAGGACAGAACTCTGCAGGCTATCTTTGCAGTAGATTGCAACACCGCCCCATTTGGCAGTTCTATCTTGTCTGAAAATGTTGTAGTTTGGAATTAAAATTTCTGAATTTTTGGTGGTCTTCCTAAGCCAGGATTCAGACACAGCTCGAACATCCGGGTTGGCAGAGTGTGCTAAAGCAGTGAATAGAACAAACTTAGGGAGGAGGCTTCTAATGTTAACATGCATGAGGCTATTACGTTTACAGAAGTCATCAAAAGAGAGCGCCTGGGGAATAGGAGTGGAGTTAGGCACTGCAGGGCCTGGATTCACCTCTACATCGCCAGAGGAACATAGGAGGAGTAGAATAAGGGTGCAGCTAAAAGCAATAAGAATTGGTCGTCTAGAACGTCTGGAACAGAGAGTAACAGGAGGTTTCTGGGGGCGATAAAATAGCATCAAGGTATAATGTACAGGCAAAGGTATGGTAGGATGTGAATACAGTAGAGGTAAACCTAGGTATTGAGTGATGAAGAGAGAGATATTGTCTCTAGAAACATCATTGAAACCAGGAGATGTCATTGCATGTGTGGGTGGTGGAACTAATAAATTGGATAAGGTATAGTGAGCAGGACTAGAGGCTCTACAGTGAAATAAGCCAATAAACACTAACCAGAACACCAATGGACAAGACATATTGACATTAAGGAGAGGCATCCTTAGTCGAGTGATCAAAAGAGTCTAGTGAGTGGAGTGGTTGGGTTGGGGGTCACGGCGATTTAGACAGCTAGCCAGGACATCGGTAGCAAGCAAGCATAGGATGGAGGTCTGTTTTTAGCCACCTCTTGCGTTCCGTCAGTAGATTAGTGGGGTTCCGTGTGGTAGAGGGGATTAGTCCAAATCACACAACAACAACAAAAATAAAAACAATAGATATAGTTATAGAGGCCCAAGAAGAAACATAATAATAATACAAATAAATAAATTGTCTGATTGTCTAAGCCGATAGTCACACGGATAGCAGCTAGCTAGCTGTGAGATCCGGGTATGAATTTCCAGAGAGCAGTTGAAATCCAGGGACATGGAGAGAAAAATTGGTCCGGTATGTTCCGTTCCGAGCCGCGCTGCGCCGTACAAAACTGGCGATAGATTTTCGAGCTAAAGGATAGCTGATGACCACAAACCGTGGTTAGCTGAATACTAACGATTTGACAGTATAGAAGCTAACTAGCTTCTGAACTAGCTTCTGATTAGCTTCTGGATTAGCTTCTGGGCTAGCTTCTGGCTAGCTCCTGGCTAGCTTCTGGCTAGTTTCTGGCTAGCTTCTTGGAGTTTCTGGCTAGCTTCTGGCTAGCTTCTTGGAGGATTGCAGATTTGAGGTAAATAATACTTATTTATAAATATACATTGGTGAGGCGAGTTGCAGGAGAGTGTTTTGAAGATGAGTTGATGGAAAATAAAAATAAAATGTATGTGAAAAAAAGTTGTAAATATATATATATATATACAGGACACGACAAGACGAGGACAAAAGACGTCTGAACTGCTATGCCATCTCGGTACTTACTTAATGAAAATGCACAGGATTTTCCCAATGTTGCTGTTGACACTCTCTCTCTCTCTCTCTCTCTCTCTCTCTCTCTTGCTCTCTCTCTCCTCCTCTCCATCTTTATTTCTCTTTCTCTCTCTCTCTTGCTCTCTCTCCATCTTTCTCTTCTCTCTCTCTCCATCTTATCCTCCCTCTCTCTCTCTCTCTCTCTCTCTCTCTCTCTCTCTCTCTCTCACGCACTCTCTGTATCTCTCTGGTGTGTCTGTGTTGGACTGGGAGACAGAGGAGTGCTAGTGAGAGACTGCCAACTAGCTAATGAGAACAACTCCACCTTGTGGAGACAGCAATGAGACAACACAGACTTTAAATAGACATGCAGAGAAACCAGACCACAGCTATGTATCACCTTCCTAAAAAGATGTGTACTCTGTTCTCCTTAAAGGCACATATCTTCACTAATTTGTAGAATATACCATCAATGCTTAGGCTCTGATCAAAGGGGACAAAAGGCTCTGGTCAAAAATAGTGCACTGTATAGGGACTAGGGTTCCATTTGGGATGCAGAAGCTGTGTCACAATTCTTAAAAAGTACACCTCTATGGTGAAAAACATTTTTGGGAAATTTGGTAAAGTTTCCAGAACGTTGCAAACCTTTTCCAAGCACACTTCTACTCTCTAGTCAAGTAAATCAAGTTGAGACAGTTACTTTTTTTTATAGATGAATAAATGCATATGCAGCAACATTTTTTAATTATGCTTTTATGCATTTTCATGTAAAAAATATTTCTACAGACAGTTAACTGTACAGCAGAGGCCTTCAGAGAACTTAATCAAATTCCAAATTACTGATTGGGGGATAATAAAGATACTACAGATTATATATTCTTCTCTTAACTCCTAAGTGTAATAAAATGCAGGGTTTGAAACATAACCGAGAACCAAAAAAATAACTACTTTTCAAAGAACAGAATCAGAACCAGGAACTAAAGTGATCTATATACTGTTCTAGAACAGAACCGTTATTTAAAAAAATACAACTGTAGCCTACTGACGTCACAAGCCCCTCCCCCGCCGAAACATACTGTAGCTGTACCCTACTGGCTTCACAAGTTCTGATTCAGAAAGTTTGGAGAGAGATTCTCTGTCAGAGAAGAAGGAATTGACTTTTTCAATTCGAGTTAATAACCTTTTACCTCTATGGGCTCACACACATGGTTATGGGCCTAATAAAAGAAAGCACCTGTACCATGTCAGATATAGAGTTTTGAGTTTGAAAACTAATATTACTGTAAGGGGTGCGTACTGGCGGCAGAGAAGTTAGACACAGGATAGCATAAACTGTGTTTCCAATGGTGCAGTTTAATAGTAAAAACCACCGGATAACAGAACAATCAATAAATGGGTTCAAAACCCGACGCACACCAGACATAACGAACACTTACAATAAACAGGACAAGGACATGTGGGGAACAGAGGGTTAAATACACAACATGGAATTGATGGATGTGAAACCAGGTGTTTTATTTTATTTATTTTTATTTCACCTTTATTTAACCAGGTAGGTGTGTGGGAAGACAAGACAAAACAAATGGAAAATGAAAGGTGGATCGGCAATGGCTAGAAGACCGGTGACGTGGACCGCCGAATGTCGCCCGAACATGGAGAGGGACCGACTTCGGAGGAAGTCGTGACAATTACTAGGTCATTTGACTGCAGTAAATGGGCTACAGATACTGTAGTTTAGTAGTTTCACATTACCTACAAATTGGCAAAAATCAGTTAACCACCTAACTGAGGAACTCAATTTAACCTTGTGTAATACCCTAGATGCAGTCACACCCTTAAAAACCTCTTTGAATCTGCGTATTTCACCAAAGGTCAGTTGTCCTGAGTCTGCAAAGAACTGCCACGACCTAGGATCAATGGAGACACTCAAGTTTGTTTAATCCTGTATCTCTTGACACATTGATGAATGAAGTCAAACGTCATGCTGCATACTGCACCCTATTCCAACTAAACTACTGAAAGAGATACTTCCTGTAGATGCCCTCCTATGTTAATTATAATAATAATAGATAGTTCCCTATCCACCGGATGTGTACCAAACTCACTAAAAGTGGCAGTAGTAAAAACCTTTTTTGAAAAAGCCAAACCTTGACCCAGCAAAATATAAAAAACTAAATATATATCGAATCTCCCATTCCTCTCAAAACTTTTTGAAAAAGCTGTTGCGCAGCAACTCACTGCCTTCCTGAAAACAAATAATGTATTTGTCGTGGTAATTTCCTGTATTACCAAATGATGAGAGAGCAAACCACACACCAGTCAGAGTTATACTTAAACTTCACCTTTAATAATAATTAAGCTTTTGCAATAGCATTTGATTTTCAACATTTCAGTATCTCTAATGAAAAGTTGAGAGTGGTCAACATAATGGCAACTGAGATCTTTTATAGTAAAGATCCACCCCCTAGTCGACATGACAAACCACAGATGATAGGAACTGTTCACAAAATAAATACTTTTACTTGAGAGAGGAGTGTCCCATAGCCAGATAGCATTCGCTATAAATTATCGTTCAGTTTGGTCTCTAAAACGAGGTTCTAATCTAGTCCCTGGTACTTCATAGTACAAAAACATTACCTCACTATCTGGAATGCTCTTTAGGCTTTATTGGCCATAGACATCGTAAATCTCCTCTGTCAGTGCTATGTCATAGAGGCCCATCCTCAGTGGATCACTGAACACACAATAGTCGACAGATTCTATTCTGTCGAATAAAATAACCATTCTAAGGCAATACAAAGATTATAAAATAATCTTACAAGCACTATAACATAATCTCGCAATTTTCCACGACAGTATACGAAACGTTTCAATCTGGTTTTAGACCCCATCATAGCACTGAGATTGTACTCGTGAAGGTTGTAAATGACCTTTTAATGGAGTCAGACCAAGGCTCTGCATCTGTCCTCGTGCTCCTAGTCCTTAGTGCTGCTTTTGACAAGTTCTTGCCTGATTTAGATATTATCTGTCGGAAAGATATCAGTTCGTCTCTGTAGATTGTTTGTCCTTTGACAAATCAATTGTACCTTTCGGTGTTCCTCAAGGTTCTGTTTTAGGACCACTATTGTTTTCACTATATACTCTACCTCTTGGTGATGTCATTCAGAAACACACTTCGATTAAAATTGGTGAAGCCCTAAAATTGCCTACCCTGGAGGCCTTTGTTTCAGACATAATGAGGTGGATGATGGCAAATGTTTTACGTTTAAACCCAGACAAACAGATGCTAGTTCTAGGTCCCAAGAAGCAAAGAGATCTGCTGTTGGATCTGACAGTTAATCTTGATAGTTGTACAGTCGTCTCAAATAAAACTGTGAAGGACCTCCGTGTTACTATGGACCCTGATCTCTTTTTTGAAAAACATATTTTTTCCATCTTCATAACATTGCAGAAATCTATAACTTTTGTCAAAAAATTATGCAGAAAAGCTAATCCATGCTTTTGTCACTTCTAGATTAGACTACTGCAATGCTCTACTCCCCGACTACCCGGATAAAGCACTAAATTAACTTTACGGCTGCTAGAATTGAGACTAGAACCAAAGAACGTGATCATACTGTATTACTTTAGTGCCTCTAGGGTACATCCCTGCTGGTCATCTACGAACGTTTCAACATCTTGAAGAACGATCTGGCCATAATGCCCATGTACTCTTATAACTCCACCCGGCACAGCCAGAAGAGGACTGGCCACCAACCCTCAGAGCCTGGTTCCTCTCTAGGTTTCTTTCCTAGCCACCGTGCTCCTACATCTGCATTGCTTGCTCTTTGGGGTTTTAGGCAGGGTTTCTGTACCACACTTTGTGACATATGCTGATGTAAAAAGGGCTTCGTAAATAAATTTGATTGATTGGTTAAAAGTACTTACTCTTCAACTGTCTATAAACCTCTGTCATTTCATCTGCCTCTGAGCACCAAAATAACAGGAACTCTGCCTGAATTAATGGGTTATTTTAACGAGCAGAGACGCTTACAGAGGTGATGAAAACCGTGAGCCAGTGAACGAGAGAAAGAGCAGGTAAAAAGAGAGGGAAGGAAAGAGACTGAAAGAGGGAAGAAGAGAGACACAGATGGAAGGAGAGAGACACACAGGGAAGGAGAGAGACAAACAGGGAAGGAGAGAGACTGCAAGAGGGAAAGAGGAAGGAAGGAGACAGACAGAGAGACAGAGCGAGAGAGAGTGAGACCAGGTGTGAAACAGGAAAGGGCCTCAAGGGATATGCTAATTTGTTATAGTGCAGACCGAACTCAGTCGATAAAATTAATCAAAACAGGAACATTTGACATTTTGTTTGAAATTTTAAAGGACATTTTCCCAACAGAGAAGTGTCCTACTGTGTGCTGCCTATATCCCACCTATAGAATCCACATACTTTAAGGACAGCATCTTCTCCATCCTAGAGGAGGAGATCAATCATTTCCAGGCCCAGGGACATGTTCCAGTCTGCGGTGACCTAAATGAAATGGACAAGAACCTGAAACTTTTAGCAAACAGGGGGACGAACACCTGCCTGGACAGCATCCTCTCCACCAGCATGCCCCCCTCCTTTCCCCAGACACAATTTCGACAACATAACCAACAAAAAATGGGTCAGAACTCCTGCAGCTCTTTCGGGAAGATAGGTATTTCCATAGTCAATATTGATTTTGATTTTGAGGGGGACTTCTTCGGCTCAGGTACATCTATAGCTCATCTCTTGGCAGTAGTACATGAGCAGATAAAAGACTTTATACTGTACGACAGACCAAATATACACCCTTATTGACAAACAAACAAAACCAGTCTTTTCATGGTTTGTTCATAATTTTAAAAAAGTTTGACTCAATCTGTCATGAGGGTAAACAAATTGATGGAAAGGAAATGTTTCCATTTCAGGAAACAGGTCATATTTGCGGGTCACTACTTCACAGGAGAGACGTTTGAATGTAAATATTATTTTTTAAATTAAAATGCGTTTTTTTGGGGCAGAAATGCATGCTGGAACATGTGAACTTTCATGTGCCTTAATAACAAACTTGTATGCCATCTGTGAATATGAATTCAACTTAAATTATGAGCCTAGTTGGTTTAGCCACAGAAAAACAGGGAAACCTTCCCGTTGGCTATGATTGGTTGATATATTTAAGTGGGCTTGACATGCCGAGAGATGAGTTTGGATTTGTCTGCAATAAAAATAATAAATAAAGACAGAGCCTGGTCAACAGGATATATATGTTTACCTTTATTTAACTAGGCAAGTCAGTTAAGAACACATTCTTATTTTCAATGACAGCCTAGGAACAGTGGGTTAACTGCCTGTTCAGGGGCAGAACGACAGATTTGTACCTTGTCAGCTTGGGGGTTTGAACTTGCAACCTTCTGGTTGTTCTTAATTTACTTGCCAAGTTAAATAAAGATAAAATAAATAAATCAAGAGACAGAACCATTACCCATGGTTTCCTGGCAACCAGAATGTCAACTGGACAGGACATGAGTCCAGTTTCAACTGTTCTGCCTTATTATTATTCGACCATGCTGGTCATTTATGAACATTTGAACATCTTGGCCATGTTCTGTTATAATCTCCACCACATATGCTCTCTCTAATTCTCTCTTTCTTTCTCTCTCTCGGAGGACCTGAGACCAAGGACCGTGCCCCAGGACTACCTGACATGATGACTCCTTGCTGTCCCCAGTCCACCTGGCCGTGCTGCTGCTCCAGTTTCAACTGTTCTGCCTTATTATTATTCGACCATGCTGGTCATTTATGAACATTTGAACATCTTGGTCATGTTCTGTTATAATCTCTACCCGGCACAGCCAGAAGAGGACTGGCCACCCCACATAGCCTGGTTCCTCTCTAGGTTTCTTCCTAGGTTTGGCCTTTCTAGGGAGTTTTTCCTAGCCACCGTGCTTCTACACCTGCATTGCTTGCTGTTTGGGGGTTTTAGGCTGGGTTTCTGTACAGCACTTTGGGATATCAGCTGATGTACGAAGGGCTTTATAAATACATTTGATTTGATTTGTGCCCAACTGTCATTTGTGTCAACAAAAAAGAATTGGGTAAATCATACATCCCACATTTAAGTGTGTTAGTACATAATCCCTAGGACATTTGAATTCAGAGGGTGTATTCAGATCAGGCATCGGGTCATCTGCAGTTATTTGTTGAGTGAGCTGAGACTGCCAAGGAACCTGGCCAACCACGTGAGAGGAGAGCACACTGATTGATAAAATATTGATTTTGGCCTTTACTGTTATAGCCCATAGAAATGCATTGAAGAAAAAACATGTACAGTCAGAAACAAGGTTTTGAAGTGTCTGTCCTAAATATAGGATGTAAAAAAAACGAATGAAAACAAAATAAATATATATATATATATACATTATCAGTCAAGAGTTTGGACACACCTACTTATTCAAGAGTTTTTCTTAATTTTTTTGTACTATTTTCTACATTGTAGAATAATAGTGGAGACTTCAAAACTATGAAATAACAACATATAGAAACATGTAGTAACCAAAAAAGTGTTAAACAAATCAAAAATATATTTTATATTTGAGATTCTTCAAATTGCCACCCTTTGCCCTGATGACCAGCTTTGCACGCTTTTGGCATTCTCTCTCTCTACGGTGTCCACATATCGATTTATAAGTGATAACATCAGAACCCTGCATGTCTCCAAAACAGGCGACTTTACATCTAAGAGGTTATATACTGTAATATTTAATGGCCCCTTGTTTGGAACAGGCTGCTGAAACAGACCTCGAATGTGTCTACTAAGCACAACATAAACACTAACCTTCAAAGTTTCCTCTCCTGTCCTCTCCCCTCCTCTCATCTCCTCCCCCTCATATTCTCTCTCTCCTCCCTTCCTTTCCTTTCCTCTCACCTCACTTCACCTCGCCTCACCTCACCTCTCCTCTCCTCTCCTCTCCTCTCCTCTATTAAGCAAACAAAATGTTGCATTGACTCTGCGGGGTTGTGAAGAGGAGAGTTTAGAGTAGAATGGAAGGATGATTTGATTGAATAATACGAATAATTAGAAGGAGGATCAATTGATTGGTTGGTTGTTTTGTTTGACATTTTCTCGTGTCCCCAGTGTACTGTATGTTTGTACTGTGAAAGGATCCATTCTCCCCAGTGTACTGTATGTTTGTACTGTGAAAGGATCCATTCTCCCCAGTGTACTGTATGTTTGTACTGTGAAAGGATCCATTGTCCCCAGTGTACTGTATGTTTGTACTGTGAAAGGATCCATTCTCCCCAGTGTACTGTATGTTTGTACTGTGAAAGGATCCATTCTCCCCAGTGTACTGTATGTTTGTACTGTGAAAGGATCCATTCTCCCCAGTGTACTGTATGTTTGTACTGTGAAAGGCATGAATTGATGCACTTGTACAGGCCAAAAGATCCATTCTCCCCAATGTACTGTATGTTTGTACTGTGAAAGGATCCATTCTCCCCAGTGTACTGTATGTTTGTACTGTGAAAGGATCCATTCTCCCCAATGTACTGTATGTTTGTACTGTGAAAGGATCCATTCTCCCCAGTGTACTGTATGTTTGTACTGTGAAAGGATCCATTCTCCCCAATGTACTGTATGTTTGTACTGTGAAAGGATCCATTC
>NC_068424.1:5040325-5102825 GCF_023373465.1 Oncorhynchus keta | reverse complement strand
ATCCCCGAGCTGACAAGGTAAAAATCAGTCGTTCTGCCCCTGAACAAGGCAATTAACCCACTGTTCCTCCGGTAGGCCATCATTGTAAATAAGAATATGTTCATAACTGACTTGCCTAGTTGCATAAAGGTTCAATTAAAAGACTTTATGAATCCTCCCGCTCCTCCTCCTTATTCCTGCTCCTACTCCATCTCCTCTTGCTCCATCCCCTCCTGCTCCTACTCCATCTCCTCTTGCTCCATCCCCTCCATCTCCTCCTGCTCCTGCTCCATCTCCTCCTGTTCCTACTCCATCTCCTCCTGCCCCTAATCCATCTCCTCCTCCTCCTCTAATTCCTCCTGTTGCTGTTTCATCTTCTCTTCCTTGACCTCCCCCCTCCTCTTCACCTCCTCAACCTCCTACCCCCGACCAGATCCTCTTCCTCTACATTTTCTTCATAGTCCTCCTCTTCTTCCACCTATTCCTGTTCTTCCTCATCCTCTTTAAAACCCGTTTCTTTTACCTTACTTGTTGTATAGTATAAAGTCACACCCCAGGGCCTTACCGAGCTGTAAAACTGTCTCTTGGATGCATCCCAATAGACAACCTATTCCCTACATAGTGCACTACTTTTGGTCAGGTCCCATATTGTGCTATAAAGGGAATAGAGTATCCAGCTGGCAACTCCTGTTTCCCCTCTGGCTCCTGTATTCCCTCCCCTCTGGCTCCTGTATCCCCTCTGGCTCCTCTATCCCCCCTGGCTACTCTATCCCTTCTGTTTCCTGTATCCCTTCTGTTTCCTGTTTCCCCTCTGGCTCCTGTATCCCCTTTGGCTCCTGTATCCCCTCTGGTCTCCTGTTTCCCCTCTGGCTCCTGTATTCCCTCTGGCTACTCTATCCCTTCTGTTTCCTGTTTCCCCTCTGGCTCCTGTATCCCCTCTGGCTCCTGTATCCCCTCTGGCTCCTGTATCCCCTCTGGCTCCTCTATCCCCTCTGGCTCCTGTATCCCCTCTGGCTCCTGTATCCCCTCTGGCTCCTGTATCCCCTCTGGCTCCTCTATCCCCTCTGGCTCCTCTATCCCCCTGGCTCCTCTATCCCCTCTGGCTCCTCTATCCCCTCTGGCTCCTCTATCCCCTCTGGCTCCTGTATCCCCTCTGGCTCCTCTATCCCCTCTGGCTCCTCTATCCCCTCTGGCTCCTCTATCCCCCTTCTGGCTCCCATATATCCCCTCTGGCTCCTGTATCCCCCTGGCTCTTCTATTCCCTCTGGCTCCTCTATCCCCTCTGGCTCCTCTATCCCCTCTGGCTCCTGTATCCCCCCCCTGGCTCCTGTATCCCCCTGGCTCCTCTATCCCCTCTGGCTCCCTCTGGCTCCTCTATCCCCTCTGGCTCCTCTATCCCCTCTGGCTCCTCTATCCCCTCTGGCTCCTGTATCCCCTCTGGCTCCTGTATCCCCTCTGGCTCCTCTATCCCCTCTGTTTCCTGTATCCCTTCTGTTTCCTCTATCCCCTCTGGCTCCTCTATCCCCTCTGGCTCCTGTATCCCCTCTGGCTCCTGTATCCCCTCTGGCTCCTCTATCCCCTCTGGCTCCTCTATCCCCTCTGGCTCCTCTATCCCCTCTGGCTCCTGTATCCCCTCTGGCTCCTCTATCCCCTCTGGCTCCTCTATCCCCTCTGGCTCCTGTATCCCCTCTGGCTCCTCTATCCCCTCTGGCTCCTGTATCCCCTCTGGCTCCTGTATCCCCTCTGGCTCCTCTATCCCCTCTGGCTCCTCTATCCCCTCTGGCTCCTCTATCCCCTCTGGCTCCTCTATCCCCTCTGGCTCCTCTATCCCCTCTGGCTGCTGTATCCCCTCTGGTCCCTGTATCCCCTCTGGCTCCCGTATTCCCCCTGGCTACTCTATCCCTTCTGTTTCCTGTATCACTTCTGTTTCCTGTTTCCCCTCTGGCTCCTGTATTCCCTCTGGCTACTCTATCCCTTCTGTTTCCGGTTTCCCCTCAGGCTCTTTTGGTTCCTCTGGCTCCTGTATCCCCTCTGGCTCCTGTATCTCCTATATCTCCTCTATATCCTCTATACACTCTATACCATCTACCCACTCTGTCCCTATCTCCTATACCTCCTATATCGTCTCTATCTCCTCTATGCCATCTACCCACTCTGTCTCTATCTCCTATATCTTCACTATCTCTATCTCCTCTATGTCATCTACCCACTCTATCTTCTGTATCTCCTCTGTCTCCTCTGTCTCGTCTGTCTCGTCTATAATCTATATCCCCTCAATCTCATCTGAATCACATGGCTCCTCTGGCTCCTCTATCTCCTCTGGCTCCTCTATCTCCTCTGGCTCCTCTGGCTCCTCTATCTCCTCTATCTCCTCTATCTCCTCTATCTCCTCTGGCTCCATCATTCAGGAAACATTGGTTCAATAAAAAACAATTATGCACTTAAAGAGAAACAGCCAATGAAATACCTAGAGTGCATCTCTAATGGCGCCTTATTCACTATATATTGCACTACTTTTAACCAGGGCCCTATGATGTAATGCGCTATGTAAGGAATAGGGTGCCATTTGGAACACAGCCCTAGCATAGAAGGATGAGGGCTGCTCTTTATGCCTTTAGCCTTTATAGTTACCCTGCCAGGGATAATGGTTGTTTTAATGGGGAGCCTCAATAGTTACCCTGCCAGGGGTAATGGTCCTTCAATTTCCTTTTCTAAATCCTAGAGTGAAAACTAAAGGACAATTCCCGAGATGTGTGAGGGACAAGACTGTTATTAGAGAAAGTTGTTATTCAGCAAACTGAAGGAGGATTCCAAGATGTTTGAATTAATGCAAGTGAAATCAGTTGAAAATCATTCAGACATCTTCGCTGATGAAACATCTGGTAAGAATGTAGGGGTTACGCCAAGCGAAGGTTGTTCCTGCACAGGCCGAGAAAAGAACATTCCAGCACAGATTTATACCAATTATTTGCTATAAGGATAAACAGTTAATAATTCATGCATCTTATTTCCACTCACCTGTTATCAGTTGATTGAGATATAAATCAAAGACATGTTGCCACCTATGTGTTTTGAAAATGACGTTGTTTTGTCACGACTTCTACCGAAGTCGATGCCTCTCCTTGTTCGGGGCGGTGCTCGGCGGTCGACGTCACCGGTCTACTAACCATCATTGATCCATGTTTAATTTTCCATTGGTTTTGTCTGGTCTTCTTACACACCTGGTTCCAATCCCATTAATTACCTGTTGTGTATTTAACCCTCTGGTTTCCCCTCATGTCAGAGATTGCTTATTGTTATGTTCATGTTTTATGGATTGGTGTGAAATGGGTTCTTGTACCCACGTTTATTTTATTATGGACTTTGGTTTTGGAGTTTGTGTTTTAAGTTATTAAAATACTCAATTTATACCAAGTTTGATCCTCCTGGCACCTCCATACACAACGTGACATGTTTGGCTCTATAACATGGGGTGGCAGGGTAGCCTAGTGGTTAGAGCATTGGACTAGTAACCGGAAGGGTACAAATCTGCCATTCTGCTCCTGAACAGGCAGTTAACCCACTGTTCCCAGGCCGTCCGTCATTGAAAATAAGAATTTGTTCTTAACTGACTTGCTGAGTTAAATAAAGGTAAACAAAAACACAAGTTCATATACCTTGACGCCATGTTATATAGGCTCAAGTCAATAAGAAGAAATGAGCATGATCTGTACGGTGACAAAGCATATTGCATTGTAGCCAAACAGTCACATGACCTACAGGATGGATAATGTTTCCGAACATCTTCAGACCGCTAAACAACTACCGATGTAGAACCAGGGAGAGTTACCGCAAACCCCCCACATTCAGCTGGAAGGTGGCGCATGGAACGCAAAAATATTCCTAAAAATATTTAACCTCCACACATTAACAAGTCCAATGGCTCAAATGAAAGATAAACACCGTGTTTATCTACCCAGCAAGTCAGATTTCTAAAATGTTTTACGGCGAAAACATATTTATGTCAAACCACCACCGAAGACACAGCTAATTTGCATAGCCAAGTTGAAAAAAATATGCAATCAACAAACGAAGGATTAAAAGAAAAATAATGCACTAACCTTTTGAAATCTTCATCAGATGACAGTAATATAACATGTTACACAGTACATTTCTGTTTTTTTCAATAATATGCAATATATATCCATAAATCTCTGTTTACAATGATGCATCGTTCAAAAAATGCTACTCAAATGTCCTGAGAAATGACGATAGCTCCGGCAGATAACGTCAGCTAACAAGGAATACACATCATGAACTTTGACTAAATATACATGTTTTACATATGTATAGCAAGATACACTTCTTCTGAATGCAATCGCTGTGTTACATTTATTTTTAACGTTACAGGTTTCGTTCACTAGGCTATACTATGAGTCGGCGCTCAAAAAGTAGCATTCTGGCTCCTCTATCTTGGAGTCCACATAAACCCAAATTTACCACATAAATATTCCCTTACCTTTGCTGTTCTTCCATCAGAAGACCTGGAAGGAATTATACTTACCAAAAACAGCGTTTAGTTTTGCAGTCTGTGTCTTTCGGTTCTCAAACACGACACATTTCGGTTTAAATGTAGCCAAAAGTCAAGTGGATGCGCACCAAAAGAACTTACATATTATATGTCGACTAAACTTGTCAAACTAAGTTCATAATCAAGCTTTAACATGTTATAAAGGTGTACAGCAATCGTGAGGACGAACAGAAACGAATGCATTGTATAATCGATCTTGGAAAAAGACAGGACAGGAGCAGAGCGCGCATGAGAGTGACCTGTTTTTTCGCGTGACCGAAAGGTTTCGGCCAGCCAAAACTCTCTGAGCGTGCGATTCTCACAATGAGAAGCCCCATTGAAAGCTGAGATCGCACTGAAGACATAGAGACTGTTCCCAGACCTGTAGGTGCTTGGGGACGAGTGGGGGCGATGACGTTAAAGTTGGGCCAACTTTTCTGATGACAAGAGAGACTTTGGGAGAATGACTGCCCTGAGAGTTCTGCTTTACATACAGACATAATTTAAATGGTTTTAGAAGCTTTAGAGTGTTTTCTATTCAATAATATTTTTTATTTGCATATATTAGCAACTTTTGACAAAAAAAAATTATGTTTACTATGGGCACGCAATTACTCCAGAGGGGGCAGTAAACAGCCCTATCCCCAAGAGGTTGTTCTCCTCTCTCTAATGTTCTCCTCTCTCTAATGTTCTCCTCTCTTTAATGTTCTCCTCTCTTTAATGTTCTCCTCTCGCTAATGTTCTCCTCTCTTTAATGTTCTCCTCTCTCTAATGTTCTCCTCTCTTTAATGTTCTCCTCTCTTTAATGTTCTCCTCTATCTAATGTTCTCCTCTTTTTAATGTTCTCCTCTCTTTAATGTTCTCCTCTCTTTAATGTTCTCCTCTCGCTAATGTTCTCCTCTCTCTAATGTTCTCCTCTCTTTAATGTTCTAGTCTCTCTAATGTTCTAATGTTCTCCTCTCGCTAATGTTTTCCTCCCTGAAATGTTCTCCTCTCTCTAATGTTCTCCTCTCTCTAATGTTCTCCTCTCTTTAATGTTCTCCTCTCTTTAATGTTCTCCTCTCGCTAATGTTCTCCTCTCGCTAATGTTCTCCTCTCTTTAATGTTCTCCTTGCTTTAATGTTCTCCTCTCTTTAACGTTCTAGTCTCTCTAATGTTCTCCTCTCTTTAATGTTCTCCTTTCTTTAATGTTCTCCTCTCTTTAATGTTCTCCTCTCTCTAATGTTCTCCTCTCTCTAATGTTCTCCTCTCTTTAATGTTCTCCTCTCTCTAATGTTCTCCTCTCTCTAATGTTTCCCTCTCTTTAATGCACTCCTCGCTTTAATGTTCTCCTCTCTTTAACGTTCTAGTCTCTCTTCTAACGTTCTCCTCTCTTTAATGTTCTCCTCTCTCTAATGTTCTCCTCTCTTTAATGGCCATACAACTTGATCTCCTGTTCAGAAGGTCAACTTCTGAGTAATGATCTGTAGCTTCACTGTTTGTCCATTTCCCCTTGATGGTGCTGACCATAACTCATCGGTCTCTCTCTCTCTCTCTCTCTCTCATGCAACTGCAGAGATTATTGGAAGATTTATTTTAGTCTGGCCAACACTGGACACGTGCAGCAGTGTTATACCTCCCTTTGGATGAGGGGGGACATAGGGCTGGTGGACATTGGGTCCAGAGTGACAGCTTCCTGTTTAAGAGCCACACAGCTGCTTCTGTATTAGCAGGGGGGTGTTGGAGAGACACTGCTTGGGCTCGTTTGGATCTGGAGCAGATCGGTCAGCTATCACTCCATTCTACCGCACCGTGCATTGGGAAAATGACTATCTGTTCAAAGAGACGTTTCACGGCCGGGAGCATGCTGAATGGAGGAGCTGTTGTTTTATAACCCACTTATCCGGACCAGAGTCCTGGCCTCTACCACTTTGTGGGCCAGGCTTGTGACAGCTGAGTTCACTAAGTTGGGTGACCTGCAACAAGAGGATGGATGGAAATCTGCTTTCTCCATAAAGTCAACCAGGCTGCTATAGCAGCTGGTGGAGGGAGTCCGTGCTGCACCACCGGGCTCGTTCAGAGAGCTGCTGTGGAGTAGGTAAATGACACTCGCCTATCTCCTTTCACCATTGCTGCCACTGCAAGTGAACACCGGGAGGGTGAGGGAATTATCCGATTGTTCATGCTGGGGGCCTTTTTTACAGCCAGCAAAAAGGCTCTGTACATGGTGGCTGTGAAGGTGGCTCAGAAACACCATCTGAATGGGCTCAGGGCAACGTGGTGGCTGTGAAGGTGGCTCAGAAACACCATCTGAATGGGCTCAGGGCAACGTAGTGGCTGTGAAGGTGGCTCAGAAACACCATCTGAATGGGCTCAGGGCAACGTAGTGGCTGGGGGGGGGACCTGGTTCTTCTCTGAGTGGGATGTTGACCTGTATAAGCCGCCCATAGAGAAGTGTATTGTTGATCTACAGTGGAGGTTTATTCACGGGGGCTTTCGAAACACCATCTATGGGCCAACACGTGGTATATGTGTCACACCATCTGATCCATCACCTGGTTCTTCTCTGAGTGGGATGTTGTTAGCTAGAGAAACACCATCTGAATGGGCTCAGGGAACGGGGTGTCTGTTTTGGGGAGACAGTGCAGCATCTGCTTTTATTTTGCTCCAGGCCGGTAGGGGTGTTTTCTGTCCTGGGTGTACGGTCCCAGGGTTGGGGCTGACTCTGGGCGTATATGTTGGAGGTCCCAGGGTTGGGGCTGACTCTGGACATATATGTTGGAGGTCCCAGGGTTGGGGCTGACTCTGGGCGTATATGTTGGAGGTCCCAGGGTTGGGGCTGACTCTGGGCGTATATGTTGGAGGTCCCAGGGTTGGGGCTGACTCTGGGCGTATATGTTGGAGGTCCCAGGGTTGGGGCTGACTCTGGACGTATATATTGGAGGTCCCAGGGTTGGGGCTGACTCTGGACGTATATGCTGGAGGTCCCAGGGTTGGGGCTGACTGGACGTATATGTTGGAGGTCCCAGGGTTGGGGCTGACTCTGGGCGTATATGTTGGAGGTCCCAGGGTTGGGGCTGACTCTGGACGTATATGTTGGAGGTCCCAGGGTTGGGGCTGACTCTGGGCGTATATGCTGGAGGTCCCAGGGTTGGGGCTGACTCTGGGCGTATATGTTGGAGGTCCCAGGGTTGGGGTTGACTCTGGACGTATATGTTGGAGGTCCCAGGGTTGGGGCTGACTCTGGGCGTATATGTTGGAGGTCCCAGGGTTGGGGCTGACTCTGGGCGTATATGTTGGAGGTCCCAGGGTTGGGGCTGACTCTGGGCGTATATGTTGGAGGTCCCAGGGTTGGGGCTGACTCTGGACGTATATGTTGGAGGTCCCAGGGTTGGGGCTGACTCTGGACGTATATGTTGTAGGTCCCAGGGTTGGGGCTGACTCTGGGCGTATATGTTGGAGGTCCCAGGGTTGGGGCTGACTCTGGGCGTATATGTTGGAGGTCCCAGGGTTGGGGCTGACTCTGGACGTATATGTTGGAGGTCCCAGGGTTGGGGCTGACTCTGGACGTATATGTTGGAGGTCCCAGGGTTGGGGCTGACTCTGGGCGTATATGTTGGAGGTCCCAGGGTTGGGGCTGACTCTGGGCGTATATGTTGGAGGTCCCAGGGTTGGGGCTGACTCTGGGCGTATATGTTGGAGGTCCCAGGGTTGGGGCTGACTCTGGGCGTATATGTTGGAGGTCCCAGGGTTGGGGCTGACTCTGGACGTATATGTTGGAGGTCCCAGGGTTGGGGCTGACTCTGGGCGTATATGTTGGAGGTCCCAGGGTTGGGGCTGACTCTGGGCGTATATGTTGGAGGTCCCAGGGTTGGGGCTGACTCTGGGCGTATATGTTGGAGGTCCCAGGGTTGGGGCTGACTCTGGACGTATATGTTGGAGGTCCTAGGGTTGGGGCTGACTCTGGGCGTATATGTTGGAGGTCCCAGGGTTGGGGCTGACTCTGGGCGTATATGTTGGAGGTCCTAGGGTTGGGGCTGACTCTGGACGTATATGTTGGAGGTCCCAGGGTTGGGGCTGACTCTGGGCGTATATGTTGGAGGTCCCAGGGTTGGGGCTGACTCTGGGCGTATATGTTGGAGGTCCCAGGGTTGGGGCTGACTGGACGTATATGTTGGAGGTCCCAGGGTTGGGGCTGACTCTGGGCGTATATGTTGAGGTCCCAGGGTTGGGGTTGACTGGACGTATATGTTGGAGGTCCCAGGGTTGGGGGGGCTGACTCTGGGCGTATATGTTGAGGTCCCAGGGTTGGGGTTGACTGGACGTATATGTTGGAGGTCCCAGGGTTGGGGCTGACTCTGGGCGTATATGTTGGAGGTCCCAGGGTTGGGGCTGACTCTGGGCGTATATGTTGGAGGTCCCAGGGTTGGGGCTGACTCTGGGCGTATATGTTGAGGTCCCAGGGTTGGGGTTGACTCTGGGCGTATATGTTGGAGGTCCCAGGGTTGGGGCTGACTCTGGGCGTATATGTTGGAGGTCCCAGGGTTGGGGCTGACTCTGGGCGTATATGTTGGAGGTCCCAGGGTTGGGGCTGACTGGACGTATATGTTGGAGGTCCCAGGGTTGGGGCTGACTCTGGGCGTATATGTTGAGGTCCCAGGGTTGGGGTTGACTGGACGTATATGTTGGAGGTCCCAGGGTTGGGGCTGACTCTGGGCGTATATGTTGAGGTCCCAGGGTTGGGGTTGACTGGACGTATATGTTGGAGGTCCCAGGGTTGGGGCTGACTCTGGGCGTATATGTTGGAGGTCCCAGGGTTGGGGCTGACTCTGGCGTATATGTTGGAGGTCCCAGGGTTGGGGCTGACTCTGGGCGTATATGTTGAGGTCCCAGGGTTGGGGTTGACTCTGGGCGTATATGTTGGAGGTCCCAGGGTTGGGGCTGACTGGACGTATATGTTGGAGGTCCTAGGGTTGGGGCTGACTCTGGGCGTATATGTTGGAGGTCCCAGGGTTGGGGCTGACTCTGGGCGTATATGTTGTAGGTCCCAGGGTTGGGGCTGACTCTGGGCGTATATGTTGTAGGTCCCAGGGTTGGGGCTGACTCTGGGCGTATATGTTGGAGGTCCCAGGGTTGGGGTTGACTCTGGGCGTATATGTTGGAGGTCCCAGGGTTGGGGTTGACTGGACGTATATGTTGGAGGTCCCAGGGTTGGGGCTGACTCTGGACGTATATGTTGGAGGTCCTAGGGTTGGGGCTGACTCTGGGCGTATATGTTGGAGGTCCCAGGGTTGGGGCTGACTCTGGGCGTATATGTTGGAGGTCCCAGGGTTGGGGCTGACTCTGGGCGTATATGTTGGAGGTCCCAGGGTTGGGGCTGACTCTGGACGTATATGTTGGAGGTCCCAGGGTTGGGGCTGACTCTGGGCGTATATGTTGGAGGTCCCAGGGTTGGGGCTGACTCTGGGCGTATATGTTGTAGGTCCCAGGGTTGGGGCTGACTCTGGGCGTATATGTTGGAGGTCCCAGGGTTGGGGCTGACTCTGGGCGTATATGTTGGAGGTCCCAGGGTTGGGGCTGACTCTGGGCGTATATGTTGGAGGTCCCAGGGTTGGGGCTGACTCTGGGCGTATATGTTGGAGGTCCCAGGGTTGGGGCTGACTCTGGGCGTATATGTTGGAGGTCCCAGGGTTGGGGCTGACTCTGGACGTATATATTGGAGGTCCCAGGGTTGGGGCTGACTCTGGGCGTATATGTTGGAGGTCCCAGGGTTGGGGCTGACTCTGGACGTATATGTTGGAGGTCCCAGGGTTGGGGCTGACTCTGGGCGTATATGTTGGAGGTCCCAGGGTTGGGGCTAAATATACCCGCTGGGGCTATTATTATTATTATTATTATTATTACTGTGCTGCTGGGGCTGGTGTGGGCTCGGCTCACACTGAAACATGCGTATGGGGGTTGGTGACCCGCCTGGGGTAGGAGTGGGGGGAGTCAGAGGTGTTCTGTGTACAGTGGATGAGGAAGAGGGCTAAATTAAGTAAGGTTTGTACGTTCAGTTACATAACTATTGTGCCAGTAAAGATATTTTTTGAATAAACTCAAAACTCTCTCTCTCTCTCTTTGTACTGTATCTAACTCGTCTCTATCTCTCTCCACTGACTAACTCATCTCTATTTCTCTCTACTGTCTCTAACTCATCTCTCTCAATTCAATTCAAGGGGCTTTATTGGCATGGGAAACACATGTTAACATTGCCAAAGCAAGTGAAGTAGATAATATACAAAAGTGAAATAAACAATAAAAATGAACAGTAAACATTACACTCACAGGAGTTCCTGTCACGACTTTGGCCGAAGTTGGTCCCTCTCCTTCTTCGGGCGGCGTTCGGCGGTCGACGTCGTCGGCTTTCTAGACACCACCGATCCATGTTTCATTTTCGTTTTGTTTTGTCTTGATCAGACACACCTGGTTTCCATTCCATTCATTATGTTCTTTATTTCCCTCTCTGTTTTGTGCGTTATTGTTTGTCATGTGGGTTCTCGTTGTTCGTGCTTTGAATTATTGTGTTTGTTCCTTGTTGGAATCTTACCTATAGTTGAGTAAATTTTGGGATTATTACTCAGAACTGTGTCCTGTGCCTGACTCTGCATTTTTTCATTTTTACCAAGGACCTCACAGCTCCAAAAGTATAAAGACATTACAAATATGTTATGTGTGTATATATATATATATATATATATATATATATATATATATATATAGTGTTGTAACGATGCAAAAATAGTTAAAGTGCAAAAGGGAAAATAAATAAGCATAAAAATGGGTTGTTTTTACAATGGTGTTTGTCCTTCACTGGTTGACCTTTTCTTGTGACTACAGGTCACAGACATTGCTGCTGTGGTGGCACACTGTGGTATTTCACCCAGTAGATATGGGAGTTTATCAAAATCGGTTTTGTTTTTGAATTCTATGTGGATCTGTGTAATCTGAGGGAAATATGTCTCTCTAATATGGTCAAACATTGGGCAGGTGGTTATGAAGTGCAGCTCAGTTTCCACCTCATTTTGTGGGCAGTGAGCACATAGCCTGTCTTCTCTTGACAGTCAGGTCTGTCTTCGGCGGCCTTTCTCAATAGCAAGGCTATGCTCACTGAGTTTATACATGGTCAAAGCTTTCCTTCATTTGGTCAAAGTGGTCAGGTATTCTGCCGCTGTGTACTCTCTGTTTAGGGCCAAATAGCATTCTAGTTTGCTCTGTTTTTTTGTTAATACTTTCCAATGTGTCAAGAAATTATCTTTTTGTTTTCTCATGATTTAGTTGGGTCTAATTGTGTTGCTATCCTGGGGCTCTGTGGAGTGTGTTTGTGTTTGTGAACAGAGCCCCAAGGGCTCTTCTCCAGGTTCATATCTCTGTAGGTGATGGATTTGTTATGGAAGGTTTGGGAATCACTTCCTTTTCGGTGGTTGTAGAATTGAACGTCTCTTTGCTGGATTTTGATAATTAGCGGGTATCGGCCTAATTCTGAACTGCATGAATTATTTGGTGTTCTATATTGTACACAGAGGATATTTTTGCAGAATTCTGCATGCAGAGTTTCAATTTGGTGTTAGTCTCATTTTGTGGCCCCTGACCTCACAACCATAAAGGGCAATGGATTCTATAACTTATTCAAGTATTTTTAGCCAGATCCTAATTGGTATGTTAATTTGTATGTTCCTTTTGATTAATAGAGTAGAATAGAATAGCCATTCTTGCCTTGTCTCTCAGATCGTTACAGCTTTGTGGAAGTTACACTGATGTTATGATGGTATGTACAGTCGTGGCCAAAAGTTTGGAGAATGACACAAATTTTAATTTCCACAGAGTTTGCTACTTCAGTGTCTTTAGATATTTTTGTCAGATGTTGCTATGGATACTGAAGTATATTTATAAGCATTTCATGAGTGTCAAAGGCTTTTATTGACAATTACATAAAGTTGATGCAAAGAGTCAATATTTGCAGTGTTGACCCTTCTTTTTCAAGTCCTCTGCAATCCGCCCTGGCATGCTGTCAATTAACTTCTGGGCCACATCCTGACTGATGGCAGCCCATTCTTGCATAATCAAAATCGGGAGTTTCCTGGCCATGGACCCAAAATATTGATGTTTTGTTCCCCAAGCCACTTAGTTATCACTTTTGCCTTATGGCAAGGTGCTCCATCATGCTGGAAAAGGCATTGTTCGTCACCAAACTGTTCCTGGATGGTTGGGAGAAGTTGCTCTCAGAGGATGTGTTGGTACCATTCTTTATTCATGGCTGTGTTCTTAGGCAAAATTGTGAGTGAGCCCACTCCCTTGGCTGAGAAGCAACCCCACACATGAATGGTCTCGGGATGCTTTACTGTTGGCATGATACAGGACTGATGGTAGCGCTCACCTTGTCTTCTCAGGACAAGCTTTTTTTCCAGATTCCCCAAACAATCAGAAAGGGGAATCATCACAGATGCACTCACACCTGCCTGCTGCCATTCCTGATCAAGCTCTGTACTGGTGGTGTCCCGATCCCGCAGCTGAATCAACTTTAGGATATGGTCCTGGCGGTTGCTGGACTTTCTTGGGCGTGAAGGCCCACTTAATTGGCCCTGAAGCCAATTCATCCGCTCTCCTTGAAGTTCTTGATGATCTGATAAATGTTTGATTTAGGTACAATCTTACCGGCAGCAAAATCCTTGCCTGTGAAGCCCTTTTTGAGAAAAGCAATGATGACAGCACATGTTTCCTTGCAGGTAACCATGATTTACAGAGGAAGAGCAATGGTTCCAAGCACCACCCTCCTCTTGAAGCTTTCAGTCTGTTATTCAAACTCAATCAGCATGACAGAGTGATCTCCAGCCTTGTCCTCGTCAACATTCACACCTGTGTTAATGAGAGAATCACTGACTTGATGTCAGCTGGTCCTTTTGTGGCAGGGCTAGAATGCAGTGGAAATGATTTGGGGGGATTCAGTTCATTTGCATGGCAAAAAGGGACTTTGCAATTAATTGCAATTCATCTGATCACTCTTCATATCATTCTGGAGTATATGCAAATTACCATCATACAAACTGAGGCAGCAGAATTTGTGAAAATTAATATTTGTGTCATTCTCAAAACTTTTGGCCACAACTGTACACACACACACACACACACACACACACACACACACACACACACACACACACACACACACACACACACACACACACACACACACACACACACACACACACACGTTCTGACCTTAGTTCCTTTGTTATGTCTTTGTTTTAGTTTGGTCAGGGCGTGAGTTGGTGGTGGGTAGTCTATGTTCTTTTTTCTATGTTGTGGTTTTGTGTTTGGCCTGGTATGGTTCTCAATCAGAGGCAGGTGTCGTTTGTTGTCTCTGATTGAGAATCATACTTAGACAGCCTGTTTTCCACATTTTAGTTGTGGTTGTTTTCTGTCTCTGTGTCTTCACCAGACAGAACTTTTTCGTACCTATGCTGCATATTGGTCCGATCCTTCATACTCCTCGTCAAAGGAAGACGAATTCTGTTACAATTTGTGTCATTCTCAAAGCTTTTGGCCACGACTGTATAGTTTTTTGTGTGCTCTAGGGTAACGGTGTCTAGATGGAATTTGTATTTGCTGTCCAGGCAACTGGAACTCTTTTGGAAATCCATTATTTTAGTCATACTGAGATTTACTGTCAGGGCCCAAGTCTGAGAGAATCTGTGCAGAAGATCTATGTGCTACTGTAGGCCCTTGACTTCAGATTCTAGTAGGGTGAGGACAGGCGCTGCAGACATTTCTAGTGCCCAATTTATAATGTCGTATGTCAGGCTGAATACATGGTGTGTTGTACGATATTTTGATAAAAAGCCAATTTGACATTTGCTCAGTACATTGTTTTCACTGACGAAATGTACGATTCTGCTGTTAAAAATGATGCAGATGATTTCCCAAGGATGCTGTTGACTCATTTGTCTCCACTTTTGTGGATTGGGGTGATCAGTCCTTGGTTTCAAATATTGGGGAAGATGCCATAGCTAAGGCCAAATTGGAATTTGTGGTCTGTATATTTGATCATTTCATTGAGGATTCCACATCAACACCAAAGGCCTTTTTTGGGTTGGAGGGCTTTCATTGTGTCCTGTAGTTCATTCCATGTAATTGGAGAATCCAGTGGGTTCTGGAGGTCTGTAATAGTTCATTCTAAGATTTGTATTTGATCATGTATATGTTTTTGCTGTTTGTTCTTTGTTATAGAGCCATAAAGATTGGAGAAGTGGTTTACCCAGACATCCCATACTTGTTGGATAGATCATTATTCCTGTTGTTATTTGTTTAGTGTTTTCCAATTTTCCCAGAAGTGGTTCGAGTCTATGGATTCTTCAATTACATTGATCTGATTTATGACGTGCTGTTCCTGATTTTTCCGTAGTATTGTTTTAGTGATTCACCATAGTGAAGGGGAAGTCTCTACGTTTTTGGTTGGACAGGTTTCTCAATTCCTTTCTTAGATTTTTGTATTCTCCATCAAACCATTTGTCGTTGTTGTTCTTCGGTTTTCTATTTGATATTTTTAGATTTGGAAAGCTGAGGTCAAATATACTGTTAAGATTTTATATGTTTACATCTTCACTATTACAGGGAAACGTTTTGTCCAGGAAGTTTGTCCAGGAAGAGATTGAACTTGTTGTTGCCAAATTGTTTTTTGGTAGGTTTCCACACTACATTCCTTCCATTTATAGCATTTATTAATATTACTCAGTTCCTTTGGCTTTGATGCTTCATTATTGAGTATTGCTCTGCTGAAAGTAGACTGTGATTTTGCTGTGATCTGATAGGGGTGTCAGTGGGCTGACTGTGAACTGATAGGGGTGTCAGTGGGCTGACTGTGAACTGATAGGGGTGTCAGTGGGCTGACTGTGAACTGATAGGGGTGTCGGTGGGCTGACTGTGAACTGATAGGGGTGTCAGTGGGCTGACTGTGAACTGATAGGGGTGTCAGTGGGCTGACTGTGAACTGATAGGGGTGTCAGTGGGCTGACTGTGAACTGATAGGGGTGTCAGTGGGCTGACTGTGAACGCTCTGAGAGACTCTGGTTGGAGGTCAGTGATAAAGTAGTCTACAGTACTACTGACGATGGATATGCCATAGGTGTACCTGCCATAGGAGTCCCCTCGAAGCCTTCCATTGACTATGTACATACCCAGGATGTAACAGTGCTATAGGTGTACCTGCCATAGGAGTCCCCTCGAAGCCTTCCATTGACTATGTACATACCCAGGATGTAACAGTGCTATAGGTGTACCTGCCATAGGAGTCCCCTCGAAGCCGACCATTGACTATGTACATACCCAGGATGTAACAGAGCTATAGGTGTACCTACATAGGAGTCCCCTCGAAGCCGACCATTGACTATGTACATACCCAGGATGTAACAGAGCTATAGGTGTACCTACCATAGGAGTCCCCTCGAAGCCTACCATTAACAATGTACATACCCAGGATGTAACAGAGCTATAGGTGTACCTACCATAGGAGTCCCCTCGAAGCCTACCATTAACAATGTACATACCCAGGATGTAACAGTGCTATAGGTGTACCTACCATAGGAGTCCCCTCGAAGCCTACCATTGACTATGTACATACCCAGGATGTAACAGAGCTATAGGTGTACCTACCATAGGAGTCCCCTTGAAGCCGACCATTGACTATGTACATACCCAGGATGTAACAGAGCTATAGGTGTACCTACCATAGGAGTCCCCTCGAAGCCTACCATTGACTATGTACATACCCAGGATGTAACAGAGCTATAGGTGTACCTACCATAGGAGTCCCCTCGAAGCCTACCATTGACTATGTACATACCCAGGATGTAACAGAGCTATAGGTGTACCTACCATAGGAGTCCCCTCGAAGCCGACCATTGACTATGTACATACCCAGGATGTAACAGTGCTATAGGTGTACCTACCATAGGAGTCCCCTCGAAGCCTACCATTGACTATGTACATACCCAGGATGTAACAGAGCTGCAGGAGTTGTGACCTGTTTTTGTTGGTTATGTTGTCGTAATTGTCTCTAACGGGGACATATTTGGGGGAGGGAATGCTGTCACCTCCAGGCAGTTGTTTGTCCCACTCTGTGCTGAGGGTGTCAGGTTCTTGTCCGGTTCTGACATTTAGGTCGCCACAGACCAGTACATGTTCCTGGCCCTGGCCATGGAAATAATTGATTCATTTGATCTGTTGCTCCTGTGTGAAGTGTTGGGGATACATTTGAGAGCGATGTCCTATATAGTCCGGGTGAAGGTTGGCACTGCTTCCTTGTAGAGGTGGACCTGGTCATAGAGGCTGTTCAACTCCAGGGTGGGCCAGGAAAACATTTGGCTTAAGGCACAGTCAAGGGAAATACTTGAGTTTACCCACTATATGGTAGCAGGGTGGAGATAATCACTTGTATGTTGGGGAAAGTAGAAGAAGCTTTTTCAATCACTCCCTTCAGTGCTGTGGCCACCCTTTCCTGCTGTGTTCTCAGGTCGTTTGTCCCTGTGTGTATTATTATGTGGCTTGGTGAACCTAGTTGGCCCTCAGACAGAAGGTCTAGGGCGCGCAGGCTGTTTGGACCCTAGAGTTTAGACAAGCTGTGTTTGGACACCAGAGTTTTTTTCTTGTATATACTTCCCATTTGAGTCCATAAGGAGTGCGATCTGTGTCTTGTGTTTGTCCTCAGTGGGTGTGGGGGGGTCAGGAGGGCTATCAGGGTAGCTGACAGGGGGGTGCTCAGGGGGCGATATCCCCTGGGCTTGGGATTCTCCATTTGTCTGTTCTGCTGTGATGTCGACGCCATGGTCAGGGTCTGGTGTGGACTGTTCTGCTCTGGTGTCGAGACTTTTGTCGGGATCTTAGGTGATCTTTTCTGCTGGCTTCTCTACGAGGGTGGCCACCTCTCTAGTGGGTTGTTCTCTGTCGCATGCCATCCCCCTCAACCTCTCCTCCAGCAGTCTGAATCCTCTCTTGTGCTCTGTTCTTCTCCTGCTCTTGCTTTTCATGTTGTTGAAGTTATCTCACCACAGTCCAGAGTGCAGATATGTCTCTCTCCACCTCCAGCTCTCCGGGTCTGGTTAAGGGGGTGTTTTTGTGCTGGACTGTTGTCTGGGTCTGTGCTGACCGGAGTGTTGCTGTTCCAGCTCCCCCGACCTTTCCTCCAGCTGGGTAAATGTATCCTTCATTTCAATGTGCTGGGAGGTTGACTTCCCGCTTGGAGTTGCTTGTTTGTGGGGTTATATAATGAAGAGGTCTTGTCTGACCTGCTCGGGGTGGGGGTATCTTTCTCAAGGGAGAGCTTCTCCTGCTGGGCTAATTATTAGATTAGGTGAAAGTCCAGCTGAAACTGTTTGGGGTTACCCTGTACCATTACTGTTCCGGACTTATAGATATTTATATTACCTGACTCAGAGTCCTCGTTATCAAGTATTCTGAGTTTCCACCCCTCGTTAACCCCCCCCCCCTCTCTTAACACAGGGGTAGTGTGTTAATATAGCACTATGCCATGCCAAAGGATGGTCTGTGTGGAAGATAAGGTTGCTCATGTTCGCATTTTTATCATAGTCAGCAAAAAGTGTCTCTTGATTTTCCAAAAGCAGCTTTGTTTTGTGATCTTTTCTTTCCTTATCATTCTTTACATACACAGGGTACGGTATTTGAATTACCTCTGAACAGCGGGAGGCAGATTCTAAGGCCACTCCATTTGGTTGGAGTAGACTCTGTGACTCCTGACATTGTTGGGCTAAAGGACTTTGACATTACACACTTGACAAATCAGTGCTAACTGAACTAGTATCAAGCTTGCCAGCCTTAATTTAGAATTTGGTCCTAGTAAAGTAATGTAATGTATTGTATTTTTTCTTCTTGGCTTTTGGAAATAAAATATATTTTCAGACTAAACATTACTCACTCAGTTGCAGGTTGGAAGGTGTTTTCAGGTTTCTCTTGTTTTCCAGGGCATTTGCTGTATAGCGTTGGAATAATAATCTTGGTAGTTGTAAACCTTCCAGGTGATTCCGTAACTCCGTTCAAAATTTTTGTAGGTTTTGAGTTTTGATTTGGAGGGAAGGTTATGTTGTAGAGGGTATATGTTCGTGAAAAACAAATCTAAATCAATCTTTTTTTAAAGAACATGATGAAAAATGCAGGAGCTCATCTGATCATGATCTCTCTCTCTCCTCTCTCTCTCTCTCTCTCTCTCTCTCTCTCTCTCTCTCTCTCACTCTCTCTCTCTCTCTCTCTCTCTCTACTGTCTCTAACTCATCTCAATTCAATTCAATTCAAGGGGCTTTATTGGCATGGGAAACATGTGTTAACATTGCCAAAGCAAGTGAGGTAGATAACAAACAAAAGTGAAATAAACCATAAACAGTAAACATTACACTCACAGAAGTCTCTCTCTACTGTCTCTGACTCTTCTCTCACTAAGGTCTCATACGCGCGTGCATGTGTGTGTGTGTTTGTCTGCCCACGTGCCCGCCTGTGAGTGTGTTAATGTATTGTGGGGTTGCAGACAGACAGCCTATGATGGATGACGAGAACACAGTCTTAGTCTTCATCTCAACGTGTCAGCAGTTCAGGAAGCCTCCTCAATAGCACCCTATGTCCAGAGCCTTAGCAAGCCCGTCGTGCCCTACATAGGCAACCGTTAAGGACACATCCACTGTTTGATGTCTGAGTGCTGGGGTAATAAATTGTCCCCTCTCACACCTGAATATTGTGACGTTCAGCTCGGATAAGTGATAGGGTTCATCTCACCTTGTGAAGGTCTCGTCCTGTGCTTAGCTGTTAGCTGGACTAGTGAGTAAACACTAAAGAATCAATGGATCAACTCTACACTGTAGATTGCTTTATGTTTTGTTTGTAGGTACGTACGGTCACCTACAAAGACACACGACTCCCACACACACGCACACAAACGAACACACACACGCACACACGCCTAAATTCTAGCACGTCTATACTCTATAGACTGCTTCTTTGTTGTGGTTGCTGTCAAGTTGGTTAATTAAACAAAACATATAGACAAGGCTGTTTGAGCTGCTATCTGACATACAAAATGCCCTGGTTGGTTTAAATCTTGAACTTAATTTGGGCAAGACTAAATATACACTGAGTGTACCAAACCTTTTGCCCTCAGAACAGCCTCAATTCATTGGGTCGTGGACTCTACAAGGTGTCGAAAGTGTACCACAGGATGGATGCTGGCCAACGTTGACTCCAAAGTTTCCCACAGTTTTGTCAACCTGGCTGAATGTCCTTTGGGTGGTGGACAATGGAAACGGCTGAGCATGAAAAACCCAGCAGCGTTGCAGTTCTTGACACACTCAAACCGGTGCACCTGGCACCTACTACCACACCCCGTTCAAAGGCACTTAAAATCCTTTGTCTTGCCCAGTCTCCCTCTGAATGGCACACATACACAATCCATGTCGCAATTGTCTCAAGGCTTAAAAATCATTCTTAAACCTGTCTCCTCCCCTTCATCTACACTGACATCAATAGGAGATCATAGCTTTCACCTGGATTCACCTGGTCAGTCTATTTCATAGAAAGTGCAGGTGTTCCTAATGTTTAGTATCAACATTCTATACACATTCTAGACTCAGAGACACACACGCTAAGGATGACATTTTCATCGAAAATCAAAACAAACACACACAGGAACACAGACACGCCAGACACACAAACTCTCCCTAATAAGGTCATCGAGTCATCCTTTACTCGTCTTCATTTCATCCCCTTTTTCTCAGAGGAAAGTTTTCCAGCAATGAGTTCATCTGAGGTGAGGACTGGATTGTGTCTCAAATGGCACTATATTCTCTATGTAGTGCACTACTTTTGACCAGAGTCCTATGGCACCCTATTCCCTGTATAGTGCACTACTTTAGACCAGAGCCCTATGGCACCCTATTCCCTATGTAGTGCACTACTTTAGACCAGAGCCCTATGGCACCCTATTCCCTATATAGTGCACTACCAGGTACCGTGGCACTTTGTTTTTATTGTGCTTTGGTCCAAACGTAGTGTACTATATCAGGGCAGCGGTGGGATGCTGTGGATCAGAGCAGAGAGACGAATGTGGAGAGGACTGTCACTTCAGGAGGGCTTAGATAGGGAGAGAGGAAGAGAGAGAGAGGAAGAGAGAAAGAGAGAGAGAGAGACAGAGTGAGAGAGGAAGAGAGAGAGAGAGAGATATAGAGGAAGAGAGAGAGAGAGATATATATAGAGAGAGAGAGAGAGAGAGAGAGAGAGAGAGAGAGAGAGAGAGAGAGAGAGAGAGAGAGAGAGAGAGAGGAGAGAGAGGAAGAGAGGAGAGAGAGGAAGAGAGAGAGAGAGGAAGAGAGAGAGAGAGGAAGAGAGAGAGAGAGAGAGAGAGAGAGAGAGAGAATAGAAAGATATGGCTACCATCAACTTCACTTCCATCTATGACTTTACATTACATTTACATTACATTTAAGTTATTTAGCAGACGCTCTTATCCAGAGCGACTTACAAATTGGTGCATTCACCTTATGACATCCAGTGGAACAGCCACTTTACAATAGTGTATCTAAATCTTTTAGGGGGGTGAGAAGGATTACTTATCCTATCCTAGGTATTCCTTAAAGAGGTGGGAGGACTGAGAGAAGGAGGAGGATGCAATACATCCCAGCTTTTTTCTGGTTCAATGATCTACTGTCAGTAGACCAGACCCAAGCTGCAATCACATTGGTGTCTATAAGAGACACCCCGAGTTAAGTAGACCGGAAGTGACCATTTCTTTCAATGGTAAAAGGCCTTAGTGACCTATCTACCGGGGCGGAGCGTTGGCTGATGCCAGGGTGATAGTGAACTGTCTACCGGGCTGGGGTGTTGGGTGATGCCCGGGTGATGCCGGGGTGATAGTGAACTGTCTACCCGGCTGGGTTGTTGGGTGATGCACGGGTGATGCCGGGTGATGCCCGGGTGTTAGTGAACTGGGGTGTTGGGTGATGCCCCGGTGTTAGTGAACTGTCTACCGGAAAGCTACTAGATTCTACAGAAGCTACAGAGCAGAATGTCCACAATGTCCAAATACATTTAGTACTAACTGAAACAAATGATCGGTAGGATGATGAATGAATGCATGAATACATCAATTAATGCATGAATACAGACATAAGACAATATGCAAAATAAATTGGAATTAATTAATTCATACAGAATCAAAATAACAATTATAAAACCCTGGGGAATTCCAGCCAATCAATTTAATGTCAGGACAGACTGTGTAATCACAGATAGAAAGGAGGGATGGAGGGACACAGAGAGAGTGAGAGAGAGAGAGAGAGACATAGAGACATAGAGACATATATATATATATATATATAGAGTGAGAGAGACATGGAGAGAGAGACAGAGACATAGAGACAGAGACATAGAGAGAGAGAGAGACATGGAGAGAGAGAGAGAGAGAGAGAGAGAGAGAGAGAGAGAGAGAGAGAGAGAGAGAGAGAGAGAGAGAGAGAGAACACACACCATTGTAAATACAACCCATATCTATGCTTATTTATTTTATCTTGTGTCCTTTACCATTTTTACATTGTTAAAACACTGTATATATATATATAATATGACATTTGTAATGTCTTTATTGTTTTGAAACTTCTGTATGTGTGATGTTTACTGTTAATTTTTATTGTTTATTTCACTTTATATATTCACTTTATATATGATCTACCTCACTTGCTTTGGCAATGTTAACACATGTTTCCCATGCCAATAAAGCCCTTGAATTGAATTGAATTGAATTGAGAGAGAGAGAGGTATGTGTCAGTCTGTGTCATTAATCCTTTAAATGGTAAATTTAGTATTTTAACTGTTTGTTTTTTGTACCTTTAAGAACAAATTCTTATTTTCAATGACGGCCTTGGAACAGTGGACTATAGAAACCCGGGGGCCAGGAGGGAGCTTCAAAAGAAGGAGCAGGGCCTTGGTAAGCACCAGAGGGCAAGAGAGGCCAAGGTGTTTCAGCACCATGGACAGCTCTACAGGCTAGAGAGGCCAAGGTGAGTCAGCACCATGGACAGCTCTACAGGCTAGAGAGGCCAAGGTGAGTCAGCACCATGGACAGCTCTACAGGCTAGAGAGGCCAAGGTGAGTCAGCACCATGGACAGCTCTACAGGCTAGAGAGGCCAAGGTGAGTCAGCACCATGGACAGCTCTACAGGCTAGAGAGGCCAAGGTGAGTCAGCACCATGGACAGCTCTACAGGCTAGAGAGGCCAAGGTGAGTCAGCACCATGGACAGCTCTACAGGCTAGAGAGGCCAAGGTGAGTCAGCACCATGAACAGCTCTACACGCTAGAGAGGCCAAGGTGAGTCAGCACTATGGACAGCTCTACACGCTAGAGAGGCCAAGGTGAGTCAGCACCATGGACATCTCTACAGGCTTGAGAGGCCAAGGTGAGTCAGCACTATGGACAGCTCTACACGCTAGAGAGGCCAAGGTGAGTCAGCACCATGGACAGCTCTACAGGCTTGAGAGGCCAAGGTGAGTCAGCACTATGGACAGCTCTACAGGCTAGAGAGGCCAAGGTGAGTCAGCACTATGGACAGCTCTACAGGCTAGAGAGGCCAAGGTGAGTCAGCACCATGGACAGCTCTACAGGCTAGAGAGGCCAAGGTGAGTCAGCACTATGGACAGCTCTACAGGCTAGAGAGGCCAAGGTGAGTCAGCACCATGGACAGCTCTACAGGCTAGAGAGGCCAAGGTGAGTCAGCACCATGGACAGCTCTACAGGCACCAACTGGAGCTGGTGATTCAACACCAATACTACCGAGTCCAGGTGCTGCATCCAATTAGCACCTGGTATTGGTCCCACCTGTCCCTATTTACCTCAAAATAGGTATAAGTTGAGGTGTAGTTACGCAGGCAGACAGGCAGGGTCCCCCTAAACCTTAGAAGAACCTGAGGTGAGAATGATAATCACCTCGGTCAGATGCCAAAGGCGGTACTAGGCAATGTTTGACTCACCTGTCTCTCCCTCTTCCCATTCTTTGCCCCCAAGAAGAAGAAGAGGATCCATGCCCGAGCTGCACGCCAACCGGCGCAAGTTGAGAATTAATGTTGAAACCCAGGACTCATCACTCTCTCTTTCTTTTTTGTTGTTAATTACCACAGGCGGTCCAAGGAGCCTCCACACGGGACACTGAGTGAACGACCACTTACCTGAGAGGCCTATCGACCACTTACCTGAGAGGCCTATCGACCACTTACCTGAGAGGTCTATCGACCACTTACCTGAGAGGCCTATCGACCACTTACCTGAGAGGCCTATCGACCACTTACCTGAGAGGCCTATCGACCACTTACCTGAGAGGCCTATCGACCACTTACCTGAGAGGCCTATCGACCACTTACCTGAGAGGCCTATCGACCACTTACCTGAGAGGCCTATCGACCACTTACCTGAGAGGCCTATCGACCACTTACCTGAGAGGCCTATCGACCACTTACCTGAGAGGCCTATCGACCACTTACCTGAGAGGCCTATCGACCACTTACCTGAGAGGCCTATCGACCACTTACCTGAGAGGCCTATCGACCACTTACCTGAGAGGCCTATCAGTTGTATTTCTCCCCGTTCCTCCAACCTTCATTAAAAACACAACTTTTGTTTGCACCGCAAATCGGTCTCCCACTGTCTTATTTACTTGTGAGTTTCACCTCCGACTCCCCTGGGCTGCCACAGGACCTTGAGCATTTTAGCCGTTGTTAATCCTGAGTATTTTAGCTGTTGTTTATCCTGAGTATTTTAGCTGTTGTTCATACTGAGTATTTTAGCTGTTGTTTATCCTGAGTATTTTAGCTGTTGTTTATCCTGAGTATTTTAGCTGTTGTTTATCCTGAGTATTTTAGCTGTTGTTGATCCTGAGTATTTTAGCTGTTGTTTATCCTGAGTATTTTAGCTGTTGTGTATCCTGAGTATTTTAGCTGTTGTTTATCCTGAGTATTTTAGCTGTTGTTTATCCTGAGTATTTTAGCTGTTGTTTATCCTGAGTATTTTAGCTGTTGTTTATCCTGAGTATTTTAGCTGTTGTTGATCCTGAGTATTTTAGCTGTTGTTTATCCTGAGTATTTTAGCTGTTGTGTATCCTGAGTATTTTAGCTGTTGTTTATCCTGAGTATTTTAGCTGTATGGGGCTCCATTTGGACCTCAGGCTCTATCCCTCCAACGTTGATAATAACATGGTGATGCATTATTTACTCTGAAAGTCAAGTCCTTTCTTTTGTTAATTCAATAATTGACATCCATTTGAGGGCCACGTTTTGTAATCTGTACTATATTTTTTTTGCAATCACAATTTTTTTGTATATCTTAAATGTGACAACATGTTCTCTGCCTCACCTCATGCCAAGATAAAAAAAGACCTCCACAAAGCATGGATCTGTTGTTTGATCTCCAACATCCTATTGTACTTTATACGGAGCCCATACAGTCTATTTCTAAAAGAGAGATTTCCTCCCTGTGATATAGGTCCGCGCCATAAATGACACCCTATTCCCTATATAGTGCACTAGTTTTGACCAATGCCCATAGGACTTGAGTCAAAAATTAGTGCACTTTAAATCGACTAGGGTGCTATTTGGGCTGCTGTCCTAGTCTCCCTACAATGGCCCGTGCTGTCTGAATGATTAATCTCTCCTATTATTTCACAGATAGAATCGCCAAAGCACACAGTGGAGGGTTCAATTATCAAGACAACAACAATATCAGTGGAAATATTGACTCAGGGAAGCAAAACATTCTGGACTCTTTTTCCGTAATGGAAATGTAGGTAACTCTTCATTTTACAGCCCGGAAATTACGAGGTAATAACCAGGTAAATATCTAGTATAAAAACGTAGACATATTAACCATTTAGTCCCAAATATACTTACTTGGAACCAAGCAAGTAAGTACTACATAATTACTTAATAAATACAAATGAACAACATGTGCTTATTGTACATAATTTTACATTTGGGTAATTTAGCAGTCGTTCTTATCCAGAGTGACTTACACTCTAGGTTTAAGTGCCTTGCTCAAAGGCACAGACAGATTTTTCCACCAACTCGGCTAAGGTGACTTTTCAGGTTATGGGCCCAATGCTCTTAACCACTAGTCTGCAAGGTTAGTACAAGATACTTACTATGTAAAAATAGTAGTAACAACATTTACGCAGTATAATATTTATTTATTACCATATACTTACTACATTCATACCTTCAAGTCAAATCATCTTTTAGTTATAATATACAGGGCATTCGGATAGTAGTCAGATCCCTTGACTTTTTCCAAATGTTGTTGTGTTACAGTATTATTCTAATTGATTAAATGTTTGTTTTTTTCCCTCATCAAGCCACACACAATACCCCATAATGACATCACAATACCCTATAATGACATCACAATACCCCATAATGACATCACAATACCCCATAATGACATCACAATACCCCATAATGACATCACAATACCCCATAATGACATCACAATACCCCATAATGACATCACAATACCCCATAATAACATCACAATACCCCATAATGACATCACAATACCCCATAATAACATCACAATACCCCATAATGACATCACAATACCCCATAATGACATCACAATACCCCATAATAACATCACAATACCCCATAATGACATCACAATACCACATAATGACATCACAATACCCCATAATGACATCACAATACCACAAAATGACATCACAATACCCCATAATGACATCACAATACCCCATGACATCACAATACCCCATAATGACATCACAATATCCCATAATGACATCACAATACCCATAATAACATCACAATACCCCATAATAACATCACAATACCGCATAATAACATCACAATACCCCATAATAACATCACAATACCCCATAATGACATCACAATACCCCATAATAACATCACAATACCCCATAATAACATCACCACCCCATAATGACATCACAATACCCCATAATGACATCACAATACCCCATAATAACATCACAATACCCCATAATGACATCACAATACCCCATAATGACATCACAATACCCCATAATGACATCACAATACCCCATAATAACATCACAATACCCCATAATGACATCACAATACCCCATAATGACAACACAATACCCCATAATGACATCACAATACCCCATAATAACATCACAATACCACATAATGACATCACAATACCCCATAATGACATCACAATACCACATAATGACATCACAATACCCCATAATGACATCACAATACCCCATGACATCACAATACCCCATAATGACATCACAATATCCCATAATGACATCACAATACCCCATAATAACATCACAATACCCCATAATAACATCACAGTACCGCATAATAACATCACAATACCCCATAATAACATCACAATACCCCATAATGACATCACAATACCCCATAATGACATCACAATACCCCATAATAACATCACAATACCCCATAATGACATCACAATACCACATAATGACATCACAATACCCCATAATGACATCACAATACCACAAAATGACATCACAATACCCCATAATGACATCACAATACCCCATGACATCACAATACCCCATAATGACATCACAATATCCCATAATGACATCACAATACCCCATAATAACATCACAATACCCCATAATAACATCACAATACCCCATAATAACATCACAATACCCCATAATAACATCACAATACCCCATAATGACATCACAATACCCCATAATAACATCACAATACCCCATAATAACATCACAATACCCCATAATAACATCACAATACCCATAATGACATAATGACATCACAATACCCCATAATAACATCACAATACCCCATAATGACATCACAATACCCCATAATGACATCACAATACCCCATAATGACATCACAATACCCCATAATAACATCACAATACCCCATAATGACATCACAATACCCCATAATGACATCACAATACCCCATAATGACATCACAATACCCCATAATAACATCACAATACCACATAATGACATCACAATACCCCATAATGACATCACAATACCACATAATGACATCACAATACCCCATAATGACATCACAATACCCCATGACATCACAATACCCCATAATGACATCACAATATCCCATAATGACATCACAATACCCCATAATAACATCACAATACCCCATAATAACATCACAGTACCGCATAATAACATCACAATACCCCATAATAACATCAATACATAATGACATCACAATACCCCATAATAACATCACAATACCCCATAATGACATCACAATACCCCATAATGACATCACAATACCCCATAATAACATCACAATACCCCATAATAACATCACAATACCCCATAATAACATCACAATACCCCATAATGACATCACAATACCCCATAATAACATCACAATACCCCATAATAACATCACAATACCCCATAATAACATCACAATACCCCATAATGACATCACAATACCCCATAATGACATCACAATACCCCATAATAACATCACAATACCCCATAATAACATCACAATACCACATAATGACATCACAATACCCCATAATGACATCACAATACCACAAAATGACATCACAATACCCCATAATGACATCACAATACCCCATGACATCACAATACCCCATAATGACATCACAATATCCCATAATGACATCACAATACCCATAATAACATCACAATACCCCATAATAACATCACAATACCGCATAATAACATCACAATACCCCATAATAACATCACAATACCCCATAATGACATCACAATACCCCATAATAACATCACAATACCCCATAATGACATCACAATACCCCATAATGACATCACAATACCCCATAATGACATCACAATACCCCATAATAACATCACAATACCCCATAATGACATCACAATACCCCATAATGACATCACAATACCCCATAATGACATCACAATACCCCATAATAACATCACAATACCCCATAATGACATCACAATACCCCATAATGACATCACAATACCCCATAATGACATCACAATACCCCATAATAACATCACAATACCACATAATGACATCACAATACCCCATAATGACATCACAATACCACATAATGACATCACAATACCCCATAATGACATCACAATACCCCATGACATCACAATACCCCATAATGACATCACAATATCCCATAATGACATCACAATACCCCATAATAACATCACAATACCCCATAATAACATCACAGTACCGCATAATAACATCACAATACCCCATAATAACATCACAATACCCCATAATGACATCACAATACCCCATAATGACATCACAATACCCCATAATAACATCACAATACCCCATAATGACATCACAATACCCATAATGACATCACAATACCCCATAATGACATCACAATACCACAAAATGACATCACAATACCCCATAATGACATCACAATACCCCATGACATCACAATACCCCATAATGACATCACAATATCCCATAATGACATCACAATACCCCATAATAACATCACAATACCCCATAATAACATCACAATACCCCATAATAACATCACAATACCCCATAATAACATCACAATACCCCATAATAACATCACAATACCCCATAATGACATCACAATACCCCATAATAACATCACAATACCCCATAATAACATCACAATACCCCATAATGACATCACAATACCCCATAATGACATCACAATACCCCATAATAACATCACAATACCCCATAATGACATCACAATACCCCATAATAACATCACAATACCCCATAATGACATCACAATACCCCATAATAACATCACAATACCCCATAATGACATCACAATACCCCATAATGACATCACAATACCCCATAATGACATCACAATACCCCATAATAACATCACAATACCCCATAATGACATCACAATACCCCATAATGACATCACAATACCACATAATGACATCACAATACCCCATAATGACATCACAATACCCCATGACATCACAATACCCCATAATGACATCACAATATCCCATAATGACATCACAATACCCCATAATAACATCACAATACCCCATAATAACATCACAGTACCGCATAATAACATCACAATACCCCATAATAACATCACAATACCCCATAATGACATCACAATACCCCATAATAACATCACAATACCCCATAATAACATCACAATACCCCATAATGACATCACAATACCCCATAATGACATCACAATACCACATAATGACATCACAATACCCCATAATGACATCACAATACCACATAATGACATCACAATACCCCATAATAACATCACAATACCCCATAATGACATCACAATACCACATAATGACATCACAATACCCCATAATGACATCACAATACCACATAATGGCATCACAATACCCCATAATGACATCACAATACCCCATAATGACATCACAATACCCCATAATAACATCACAATACCCCATAATGACATCACAATACCCCATAATGACATCACAATACCCCATAATGACATCACAATACCCCATAATAACATCACAATACCACATAATGACATCACAATACCCCATAATGACATCACAATACCACATAATGACATCACAATACCCCATAATGACATCACAATACCCCATGACATCACAATACCCCATAATGACATCACAATATCCCATAATGACATCACAATACCCCATAATAACATCACAATACCCCATAATAACATCACAGTACCGCATAATAACATCACAATACCCCATAATAACATCACAATACCCCATAATGACATCACAATACCCCATAATAACATCACAATACCCCATAATAACATCACAATACCCCATAATGACATCACAATACCCCATAATGACATCACAATACCACATAATGACATCACAATACCCCATAATGACATCACAATACCACATAATGACATCACAATACCCCATAATGACATCACAATACCACATAATGGCATCACAATACCCCATAATGACATCACAATACCACATAATAACATCACAATACCCCATAATGACATCACAATACCCCATAATAACATCACAATACCCCATAATGACATCACAATACCCCATAATAACATCACAATACCCCATAATAACATCACAATACCCCATAATAACATCACAATACCCCATAATGACATCACAATACCCCATAATAACATCACAATACCCCATAATGACATCACAATACCCCATAATAACATCACAATACCCCATAATAACATCACAATACCCCATAATAACATCACAATACCCCATAATAACATCACAATACCCCATAATGACATCACAATACCCCATAATGACATCACAATACCCCATAATAACATAACAATACCCCATGCTTCACGTTGGGAACCACACATGCGGAGATCCGTTCATCTCCTATGTGTCTCACAAAGACATGGGATTTGGAACAAAAAATCACATATTTGGACTTATCAGACCACAGGACAGATTTCCACCGGTCTAATGTCCATTGCTCATGTTTTCTTGGCACAAGCAAGTCTCTTCTTCTTGTTGGTGTCCTTTAGTATGAGTTTCTTTGCAGCATTTCGACTATAAAGTCCTGATTCACACAATCTCCTCTGAACAGTTGATGTTGAGATGTGTCCGTTACTTGAACTCTGTGAAGCATTTATTTGGGCTGCAATCTGAGGTGGGGTTAACTCTAATGAACTTGCAGCAGAGGTAACTTTGGGTCTTCCTTCTCATTAGAGCCAGTTTCAACACAGCACTTGATGGCTTTTTGTGACTGCACTTGAAGAAACTTTCAAAGTTCTGTATGGACTGACCTGCCTGTCATATTAAAGTAATGATGAACTGTCTTTTTGAGCTGTTCTTGCCGTAATAAGGACTTGGTAATAATATGTCACAACACAACTGATTGGCTCAAGTAAGGAAGGAAATTGCACAAATGAATTGTTATTTCATAGTGTTGATGTCTTCACTGATATTATGCATTGTAGAAAATAGTAACAATAAAGAAAAACCCTTGAATGAGTAGGTGATCTGAAAACCTTTGAATGAGTAGGTGATCTGAAAACCTTTGAATGAGTAGGTGTTCTAAAACCCTTGAATGAGTAGGTGTTCTAAAACCTTTGAATGAGTAGGTGTTCTAAAACCCTTGAATGAGTAGGTGTTCTAAAACCTTTGAATGAGTAGGTGTTCTAAAACCTTTGAATGAGTAGGTGTTCTAAAACCCTTGAATGAGTAGGTGTTCTAAAACCTTTGAATGAGTAGGTGTTCTAAAACCCTTGAATGAGTGGGTGTTCTAAAACCTTTGAATGAGTAGGTGTTCTAAAACCTTTGAATGAGTAGGTGTTCTAAAACCCTTGAATGAGTAGGTGTTCTAAAACCTTTGAATGAGTAGGTGTTCTAAAACCTTTGAATGAGTAGGTGTTCTAAAACCCTTGAATGAGTAGGTGTTCTAAAACCCTTGAATGAGTAGGTGTTCTAAAACCCTTGACTGAGTAGGTGTTCTAAAACCTTTGAATGAGTAGGTGTTCTAAAACCCTTGAATGAGTAGGTGATCTGAAATCCTTGAATGAGTAGGTGTTCTAAAACCCTTGAATGAGTAGGTGTTCTAAAACCCTGACTGAGTAGGTGTTCTAAAACCTTTGAATGAGTAGGTGTTCTAAAACCCTTGAATGAGTAGGTGTTCTAAAACCCTTGAATGAGTAGGTGATCTGAAATCCTTGAATGAGTAGGTGTTCTAAAACCCTTGAATGAGTGGGTGTTCTAAAACCCTTGAATGAGTAGGTGTTCTAAAACCCTTGAATGAGTGGGTGATCTGAAAACCTTTGAATGAGTAGGTGATCTGAAAACCTTTGAATGAGTAGGTGTTCTAAAACCCTTGAATGAGTAGGTGTTCTAAAACCTTTGAATGAGTAGGTGTTCTAAAACCCTTGAATGAGTAGGTGTTCTAAAACCTTTGAATGAGTAGGTGTTCTAAAACCTTTGAATGAGTAGGTGTTCTAAAACCCTTGAATGAGTAGGTGTTCTGAAAACCTTTGAATGAGTAGGTGTTCTAAAACCTTTGAATGAGTAGGTGTTCTAAAACCCTTGAATGAGTAGGTGTTCTAAAACCCTTGAATGAGTAGGTGTTCTAAAACCCTTGAATGAGTAGGTGTTCTAAAACCTTTGAATGAGTAGGTGTTCTAAAACCCTTGAATGAGTAGGTGTTCTAAAACCTTTGAATGAGTAGGTGTTCTAAAACCTTTGAATGAGTAGGTGTTCTAAAACCCTTGAATGAGTAGGTGTTCTGAAAACCTTTGAATGAGTAGGTGTTCTAAAACCTTTGAATGAGTAGGTGTTCTAAAACCCTTGAATGAGTAGGTGTTCTAAAACCTTTGACCGTAATTTATATTTATTTTAGAGAGGGGTAGGTCAGCTTTAATAGTGCAGTCAGATTGTAGATTCCATAAATGTAATTGTCTTCATCATTTCCTTATTTAAAAATATATATATATGTTTTACCTCCTTTTTCTACCAATTTCAATTAAGGTTTTGTCTCATTGCTGCAACTCCCCAACGGCGCTCGGGAGAGGTGAACGTTGAGTCTTGTGTCCCCCAAAACATGATCTGCCTAACCTCACTCTTTAACACGTGCCCAATGTGTGAGAGGAAACACTGTGCCACTGACAAACAAAGGCAGCCTGCAGAAACCCACAAGGAGACCCAAGAGTAAAGCCTCCCCGACTAAACTTTCCACTATCCCTGAAACTGAAGATCTCCTACAACGCGGTGTACTACTCCTTTCACAGAACAGAGCAAACTGGCTCAAACCAGAATAGAAAGAGGAGTTGGTGGCCCCAGTGCACAACTGAGCAAGAGGACATTAGTGTCTATTTTGAGAAACAGATGCCTTACAAGTCCTCAACTGGCAGCTTCATTAAATAGTAAAGAGGCGACTCCGGGATACTGGCCTTCTTGGCAGAGTTCCTCTGTCCAGTGTCTGTGTTCTTTTGCCAATCTTTTCTTTTTATTGGCCAGTCTGAGATATGTCTTTTTCTTTGCAACTCAGCCTGGAAGGCCAGCATCCTGGAGTACGATAGATACTCAAAGGCCTCGACTGCTTTCCAAAGGTGGAGACGAGGTTGGAAACAGTGTGTGATGTTTTACTGTTTTTACATTTTACTGTTGATATTACATTTTACTGTTGATATTACATTTTACTGTTGATATTACATTTTACTGTTGAAATGACATTTTACTGTTGATATTGCATTTTACTGTTGATATTACATTTTACTGTTGATATTGCATTTTACTGTTGATATTACATTTTACTGTTGATATTACATTTTACTGTTGATATTACATTTTACTGTTGATATTGCATTTTACTGTTGATATTACAGTTTACTGTTGATATTACATTTTACTGTTGATATTACATTTTACTGTTGATATTACAGTTTACTGTTGATATTACATTTTACTGTTGATATTACATTTTACTGTTGATATTACATTTTACTGTTGATGTTACATTTTACTGTTGATATTACATTTTACTGTTGATATTACATTTTACTGTTGATATTACAGTTTACTGTTGATATTACATTTTACTGTTGATATTACATTTTACTGTTGATATTACATTTTACTGTTGATATTACATTTTACTGTTGATATTACATTTTACTGTTGATATTACATTTTACTGTTGATATGACATTTTACTGTTGATATTGCATTTTACTGTTGATATTACATTTTACTGTTGATATTGCATTTTACTGTTGATATTACATTTTACTGTTGATATTACATTTTACTGTTGATATTACATTTTACTGTTGATATTGCATTCTACTGTTGATATTACATTTTACTGTTGATATTACATTTTACTGTTGATATTACATTTTACTGTTGAAATGACATTTTACTGTGGATAAGAGCGTCTGCTAAATGACTTAAATGTAAATGTAAATGTATATTACATTTTACTGTTGATATTGCATTCTACTGTTGATATTACATTTTACTGTTGATATTACATTTTACTGTTGATATTGCATTCTACTGTTGATATTACATTTTACTGTTGATATTACATTTTACTGTTGATATTACATTTTACTATTGAAATTACATTTTACTGTTGATGTTACATTTTACTGTTGATATTACATTTTACTGTTGAAATTACATTTTACTGTTGATATTACATTTTACTGTTGATATTACATTTTACTGTTGATATTACATTTTACTGTTGATATTACATTTTACTGTTGATGTTGCATTTTACTGTTGATATTGCATTCTACTGTTGAAATTACATTTTACTGTTGATATTACATTTTACTGTTGATATTACATTTTACTGTTGATATTGCATTCTACTGTTGATATTACATTTTACTGTTGATATTACATTTTACTGTTGATATTACATTTTACTGTTGATATTGCATTTTACTGTTGATATTACATTTTACTGTTGATATTACATTTTACTGTTGATATTACATTTTACTGTTGATATTATAATGTATATGTCCCTAATTCACCCTATTCCCTATATAGTGCACTGGCCCTGGTCAAAAGTAGTGCACTATATAGGGAATAGGGTGCCATAGGGCTCTGGTCTGAAGTAGTGCACTATATAGGGAATAGGGTGCCATAGGGCTCTGGTCTAAAGTAGTGCACTATATATGGAATAGGATGTCATAGGGATCTGGTCTAAAGTAGTGCACTATATAGGGAATAGGGTTCCATAGGGCTCTGGTCTAAAGTAGTGCACTATATATAGGGAATAGGATGTCATAGGGCTCTGGTCTAAAGTAGTGCACTATATAGGGAATAGGGTTCCATAGGGCTCTGGTCTAAAGTAGTGCACTATATATAGGGAATAGGGCTCTGGTCTAAAGTAGTGCACTATATAGGGAATAGGGTTCCATAGGGATCTGGTCTAAAGTAGTGCACTATATAGGGAATAGGGTTCCATAGGGATCTGGTCTAAAGTAGTGCACTATATAGGGAATAGGGTTCCATAGGGATCTGGTCTAAAGTAGTGCACTATATAGGGAATAGGGTGTCATAGGGATCTGGTCTAAAGTAGTGCACTATATAGGACATATGGTGCCATAGGGACCCCTGGTTCCATTCCATGCAACAGATGGGAGGAATATGACAAGTTAATGTGGAATTGGCGTGATCAACTCAATAGTTGGTAGTAATATAAATGATATAGGTGCAGGGATCAAAAGGTATATATTGAAAAGGAAAAACTGTACTCACTGAAATAAAATACATGTTTATGAATGTTAATATCTTAGCAAGAACAAAATTAAATCAACTAAATCTAATCAAATCACTAAATCAAATCAAATAGAACAGACAACGAAATTGAAAAAAAACATGACAATACTTCAGGGCAAAGTTAACCCTAAAATAACTATCCCCAACACTTCTGCCCACTTGTAAAGCTCAATCAGTGAATAGGTGTGGAGTCAGGATGTTCAGGATGTTCCATCAATAGAGCTGGAAGACAGAACCCCTGTCTGTAACGATCAATGAGTGAAGAGGTGTGGAGTCAGGATGTTCCATCAATAGAGCTGGAATACAGAACCCCTGTCTGTAACGCTCAATGAGTGAATAGGTGTGGAGTCAGGATGTTCAGGATGTTCCATCAATAGAGCTGGAAGACAGAACCCCTGTCTGTAACGCTCAATGAGTGAATAGGTGTGGAGTCAGGATGTTCAGGATGTTCCATCAATAGAGCTGGAAGACAGAACCCCTGTCTGTAACGATCAATGAGTGAATAGGTGTGGAGTCAGGATGTTCAGGATGTTCCATCAATAGAGCTGGAAGACAGAACCCCTGTCTGTAACGATCAATGAGTGAATAGGTGTGGAGTCAGGATGTTCTATCAATAGAGCTGGAAGACAGAACCCCTGTCTGTAACGATCAATGAGTGAATAGGTGTGGAGTCAGGATGTTCAGGATGTTCCATCAATAGAGCTGGAAGACAGAACCCCTGTCTGTAACGATCAATGAGTGAATAGGTGTGGAGTCAGGATGTTCAGGATGTTCCATCAATAGAGCTGGAAGACAGAACCCCTGTCTGTAACGCTCAATGAGTGAATAGGTGTGGAGTCAGGATGTTCAGGATGTTCCATCAATAGAGCTGGAAGACAGAACCCCTGTCTGTAACGATCAATGAGTGAATAGGTGTGGAGTCAGGATGTTCCATCAATAGAGCTGGAAGACAGAACCCCTGTCTGTAACGATCAATGAGTGAATAGGTGTGGAGTCAGGATGTTCAGGATGTTCTATCAATAGAGCTGGAAGACAGAACCCCTGTCTGTAACGATCAATCAGTGAATGGGTGTGGAGTCAGGATGTTCAGGATGTTCCATCAATAGAGCTGGAAGACAGAACCCCTGTCTGTAACGATCAATGAGTGAATAGGTGTGGAGTCAGGATGTTCCATCAATAGAGCTGGAATACAGAACCCCTGTCTGTAACGCTCAATGAGTGAATAGGTGTGGAGTCAGGATGTTCAGGATGTTCCATCAATAGAGCTGGAAGACAGAACCCCTGTCTGTAACGATCAATGAGTGAATAGGTGTGGAGTCAGGATGTTCAGGATGTTCCATCAATAGAGCTGGAAGACAGAACCCCTGTCTGTAACGATCAATGAGTGAATAGGTGTGGAGTCAGGATGTTCAGGATGTTCCATCAATAGAGCTGGAAGACAGAACCCCTGTCTGTAACGATCAATGAGTGAAGAGGTGTGGAGTCAGGATGTTCAGGATGTTCCATCAATAGAGCTGGAATACAGAACCCCTGTCTGTAACGCTCAATGAGTGAATAGGTGTGGAGTCAGGATGTTCCATCAATAGAGCTGGAAGACAGAACCCCTGTCTGTAACGCTCAATGAGTGAATAGGTGTGGAGTCAGGATGTTCAGGATGTTCCATCAATAGAGCTGGAAGACAGAACCCCTGTCTGTAACGATCAATGAGTGAATAGGTGTGGAGTCAGGATGTTCAGGATGTTCCATCAATAGAGCTGGAAGACAGAACCCCTGTCTGTAACGATCAATGAGTGAATAGGTGTGGAGTCAGGATGTTCCATCAATAGAGCTGGAAGACAGAACCCCTGTCTGTAACGATCAATGAGTGAATAGGTGTGGAGTCAGGATGTTCAGGATGTTCCATCAATAGAGCTGGAAGACAGAACCCCTGTCTGTAACGCTCAATGAGTGAATAGGTGTGGAGTCAGGATGTTCCATCAATAGAGCTGAAATACAGAACCCCTGTCTGTAACGATCAATGAGTGAAGAGGTGTGGAGTCAGGATGTTCCATCAATAGAGCTGGAAGACAGAACCCCTGTCTGTAACGATCAATGAGTGAATAGGTGTGGAGTCAGGATGTTCAGGATGTTCCATGAATAGAGCTGGAAGACAGAACCCCTGTCTGTAAGGCTCAATGAGTGAATAGGTGTGGAGTCAGGATGTTCTATCAATAGAGCTGGAAGACAGAACCCCTGTCTGTAACGATCAATGAGTGAATAGGTGTGGAGTCAGGATGTTCCATCAATAGAGCTGGAATACAGAACCCCTGTCTGTAACGATCAATGAGTGAATAGGTGTGGAGTCAGGATGTTCTATCAATAGAGCTGGAAGACAGAACCCCTGTCTGTAAGGCTCAATGAGTGAATAGGTGTGGAGTCAGGATGTTCTATCAATAGAGCTGGAAGACAGAACCCCTGTCTGTAAGGCTCAATGAGTGAATAGGTGTGGAGTCAGGATGTTCTATCAATAGAGCTGGAAGACAGAACCCCTGTCTGTAACGATCAATGAGTGAATAGGTGTGGAGTCAGGATGTTCTATCAATAGAGCTGGAAGACAGAACCCCTGTCTGTAACGCTCAATGAGTGAATAGGAGTGGAGTCAGGGTGTTCAGGATGTTCCATGAATAGAGCTGGAAGACAGAACCCCTGTCTGTAACGCTCAATGAGTGAATAGGTGTGGAGGCGCAGAGAGCAAAGGATGTGGGAAAACACACGCTTTAATGTCCAAAATCAAAAGAACAAGATAGTTATACCCAACACAGGCGTAACTATAAAAACAAAATAGTACCCTTAGGTAAAATACCAGGACAGCGAGAAAACCCAACAAAACACTAACACCTCTCAGACATACAGAAGAACAAGCCCGCACAAACAGAAGCGGGCTAAACGAACTTAAATAACCCCACCCTAACAACCAAACAATGAACAGGTGAAACCAATTAGACAAAACCAAACGAACACGGAACAAAGGATCGGTGGCAGCTAGTAGACCGGCGACGACGACTGCCGAGCGCCGCCCGAACAGGAAGGGGAGCCACCCGAACGTGAAGGGGAGCCACCCGAACAGGAAGGGGAGCCACCCGAACAGGAAGGGGAGCCACCCGAACAGGAAGGGGAGCCACCCGAACGGGAAGGGGAGCCACCCGAACAGGAAGGGGAGCCACCCGAACAGGAAGGGGAGCCACCCGAACAGGAAGGGGAGCCACCCGAACAGGAAGGGGAGCCACCCGAACAGGAAGGGGAGCCACCCGAACAGGAAGGGGAGCCACCTTCGGTAATATTCGTGACACCACTTGTGAACAGAGTCCTCCATTCCTTGCCACACGCACGTCAAACAGTCAGACTACTCATCATAGACCAGAGGCGGTTGGTGCCGTTTAAGATGAGGGAGGACGATAATTGTTTTTATGAGCATGGCTTTATTTCTATTACAGCATATTGGATAACTGTCAATCATATTCCGTTCACTCAGCTCAATGTGACATTGATAGGATCAACGTTTGGCTCCTTCATGATATTAACATTTCATAAGGTTTCTAAAACCTAGCCTATGAATGAAGGTTTACAATGTAGGAGCACAGGTCAAGAAACATCAATACCGCCTTACACACTTGTGCCTGCATCTAGCTGATCTGGGGCGTAGTCATTTGTCCAACAATTGCAAAAGAGAGTTTTTATTCGGACAAATGAATATATGTTTATACCCATTTCATTCTTTTTGCTTCTGTTTAAGAAACGTATTTCAACAGAATCAAAGGACTGAATACACCCACCCCCCCCCTGATGGCACACAAACACAGTTCACTTTCATAACAGCCACGTTGTATTCCTTCTCGCATCTACGCCTTCTCCTCCTCTCACCTTTTACCTCCGCTTGTGGACTTCAGTGCACAGCACATCAGCTGTCTGTGATCAGGCAAATAAAAAACTTTCCAAGCCAAACCCTTCCTATTATATCCGCTAACCGCTACTCACAGCCTTCATCGTTGTCACCATATTAGCTAACATCAAGTCAACATAGCTACTAGAAATAAGACTTTAGTAAACCTGCGGACTGAAAACATTTGGCATGGGTCCCCAGATCCTCAAAAAGTTCTACAGTTGCACCATCGAGAGCATCCTGGCTGGTAGCATCACCACCTGGTAGGGAAACTGCTTGGCATCCGACCATAAGGCGCTACAGAAGTAGAACGTACAGCCCAGTACATCACTGGGGCCAAGCTTCCTGCCATCCAGGACCTATATATTACGCAGTGCAAAGAGGAAGGCCCCAAAAAATTGTCAAAGACTCCAGTCTGTTTTCTCTGCTGCCACACGGCAAGCGGTACCGGAGCATCAAGTCTAGGTCCAAAAGGCTCCTTAACAGCCTCTACCCCCAAGCCATAAGACAGCTGAACAATTAATCAAATGGCCACCCTGTCTATTTGCATTTGAACACCCCCCCCCCCTTTTGGTTTTACACCACCACCACCACCACCACCACCACCACCACCACCACCACCACCACCACCACCACCACCACCACCACCACCACCACCACCACCACCACTGCCTCTCTCTGTTATCATCTATGCATAGTCACTTTAATAACTCTACCGACATGTACATATTAGCTCAACTAACCAGTGCCCCCACACATTGACTCTGTACCGGTACCCCCCTGTATATTGTCTCACTATTCTTATTTTACTGCTCCTCTTTAATTACTTGTTACATTTATTTATTTATTTATTTATTTATTCTTGTTCACATATTATTTTTAACTGCATTGTTGTATAATTCAATTCATTCATTCCTCTTCCTCCTCCGCAGAGCCTACATATACACTATCGAGAAGTAGCCATCACATCTCAACAAACAGACACCACACCAAAAGTGTGACCAACCACATAAATCATGTTAGACTCTCATCCCTGTTTTAGGCAATGTCCCAAAATGTTTAATAATGCATAGTGGTTCCCATAGGGGTTCCCAAAGGAGTTCCCATAGGGGTCCTCAAGGGGGTTCCCCATAGGGGTTCTCAAGGGGGTTCCCCATAGGGGTTCTCAAGGGGGTTCCCCATAGGGGTTCCCATAATGGTTCCCCATAGAGGTTCTCATAGTGGTCCTCATAGGGGTTCCCATAGGGGTTCTCAAGGGGGTTCCCCATAGGGGTTCTCAAGGGGGTTCCCCATAGGGGTTCTCAAGAGGGTTCCCCATAGGGGTTCTCAAGGGGGTTCCCCATAGGGGTTCCCAAAGGGGTTCCCATAGGGGTTCTCAAGGGGGTTCCCCATAGGGATTCTCAAGGGGGTTCCCCATAGGGGTTGCCATAATGGTTCCTCATAGTGGTTCCCATAGGGGTTCCCAAAGGGGTTCCCATAATGGTTCCCCATAGAGGTTCTCATAGTGGTTCCCATAGGGGTTTCCAAAGGGGTTCTTAAGGGGGTTCCCCATAGGGGTTCCCATAATGGTTCCCCATAGAGGTTCCCATAGGGCACTGGTCAAAAGTAATGCACTAACGTACAGAGAATAGGGAGCCATTTAGGATTTAAACACAGTTTATTGGAGATTATTCCAGCATGCTCAAATTGTCAGTAAAAAAAAAACAGCACAGATTACATAACAGTGTCTGCATCCCAAATGTCAGTTGATTCCCAGAGCCCTGTGGGCCAGGGTCAAAAGTAAAGCACTTTAACAGAAACACATTTGAGACTCAACTTTTCTCTTTCTGAGGTGCAACCCTGGAGAGGTCAGAGAGTTTTGCCCGAGTGTTTTCTCTCCAATTAGATGGAAGTGAATTATTTTCTTATTACCGTGTCCGCTGCCAGGAGCCAGAGATACACAGCACAATAAAGTACAAGGCCCTTCCCAAACGGCAGCTTATTTCCCTTTATAGTGAGCTACATTTGACCAGAGCCAATAGGCTCTAATCATTAAGCTAAGGTGCCATTTGGGAAGTACACACTATCTAGTGCTGCAGGGGGGGTATTAGTCATATCATATGCTGTTATATACAATAATGAATACACAGACCAACCAACTAAACAGAAGGTCATCATCTAACACAACCTTACTACACATAACATGGTGCGTGCTGCAAGAATGGATTACTGGACCATGTCTCAAATGTACATAGTGCACACACAGTAGTGCCCTATGGGCCGTGGTCTATTCCCTACATAGTGCAAAGAGAGTCGACCAGAATCAGCCAGCTCTAAACAGAAGCTGAGACTTTTGGGGGGAATAAGGTGCCATTTGGGACACATGTTATGACTCAGTATAATTACGGGAACCAACAAACTGTCGGTCTAATTGTACATTCACAAACCACATGACTAATATTCCCGAGTGAATGTAGCTCTCATCTCACGAGTCAAGGTGGAAAACATGTTGCATGTGAGTGAGAGAGGGTTTATCAGCTATGAAATTAGCATATACCCTGTATCAGCTATGAAATTAGCATATACCCTGTATCAGCTATGAAATTAGCATATACCCTGTATTAGTTGACTGAAATTAGCATATACCCTGTATTAGCTGACTGAAATTATCAGGTACCCTATATTAGTTGACTGAAATTAGCATATACCCTGTATTAGCTGACTGAAATTATCAGGTACCCTATATTAGTTGACTGAAATTAGCATATACCCTGTATTAGCTGACTGAAATTAGCATATACCCTATATTAGTTGACTGAAATTAGCATATACCCTATATTAGTTGACTGAAATTAGAATTTACCCTGTATTAGCTGACTGAAATGATCAGGTACCCTATATTAGTTGACTGAAATTAGCATATACCCTGTATTAGCTGACTGAAATTAGCATTTACCCTGTATTAGCTGACTGAAATTAGCATATACCCTGTATTAGCTGACTGAAATTATCAGGTACCCTATATTAGTTGACTGAAATTAGCATATACCCTGTATTAGCTGACTGAAATTATCAGGTACCCTATATTAGTTGACTGAAATTAGCATATACCCTATATTAGTTGACTGAAATTAGCATATACCCTATATTAGTTGACTGAAATTAGCATATACCCTGTATTAGTTGACTGAAATGATCAGGTACCCTATATTAGTTGACTGAAATTAGCATTTACCCTATATTAGTTGACTGAAATTAGCATTTACCCTATATTAGTTGACTGAAATTAGCATTTACCCTATATTAGTTGACTGAAATTAGCATTTACCCTATATTAGTTGACTGAAATTAGCATTTACCCTATATTAGTTGACTGAAATTAGCATTTACCCTATATTAGTTGACTGAAATTAGCATTTACCCTATATTAGTTGACTGAAATTAGCATATACCCTATATTAGTTGACTGAAATTAGCAAATACCCTATATTAGTACCCTGTATTAGTTGACTGAAATTAGCTGTGTATCCCTAGTTGGAGGACTTGGTAGAAAACATACACATACTGCCCCCAGCCATAAGAAGTTTAGGAAGTAACGGAATTACACAAATTAGATTTTAAGAAGTCACACCTGTTAATTAAAATGCATTCCAGGTGACTACCTCAAGAAGCTGGTTGAGAGAATGCCAAGTATGTGCAAAACTGTCATCAAGATAAAGCGTGCCTACTTGAAGAATCTAAAATATATTTTGATTTGTTTAACAGTTTTATGGTTACTACATGGTTCCATATGAGTTATTTCATAGTTTTGATGTCTTCACTATTATTCTACAATGTAGAAAATAGTAAAAAATTATGAAAAAACCCTTGAATGAGTAGGTGTTCTAAACTCTTTCACTAGCAGTGGGTGGCAGGGTATCCTAGTGGTTAGAGTGTTGGACTAGTAACTGGAAGGTAGGTTCATGCTCTACAACATCCGCAGAGTACGACCCTGCCTCACACAGGAAGCGGCGCAGGTCCTAATCCAGGCACTTGTCATCTCCCGTCTTGATTACTGCAACTCGCTGTTGGCTGGGCTCCCTGCCTGTGCCATTAAACCCCTACAACTCATCCAGAACGCCGCAGCCCGTCTGGTGTTCAACCTTCCCAAGTTCTCTCACGTCACCCCGCTCCTCCGCTCTCTCCACTGGCTTCCAGTTGAAGCTCGCATCCGCTACAAGACCATGGTGCTTGCCTACGGAGCTGTGAGGGGAACGGCACCTCAGTACCTCCAGGCTCTGATCAGGCCCTACACCCAAACAAGGGCACTGCGTTCATCCACCTCTGGCCTGCTCACCTCCCTACCACTGAGGAAGTACAGTTCCCGCTCAGCCCAGTCAAAACTGTTCGCTGCTCTGGCCCCCAATGGTGGAACAAACTCCCTCACGACGCCAGGACAGCGGAGTCAATCACCACCTTCCGGAGACACCTGAAACCCCACCTCTTCAAGGAATACCTAGGATAGGGTAAGTAATCCTTCTCACCCCCCTAAAAAGATTTAGATGCACTATTGTAAGTGGCTGTTCCACTGGATGTCACAAGGTGAATGCACCAATTTGTAAGTCGCTCTGGATAAGAGCGTCTGCTAAATGACTTAAATGTAATGTAAATGTAAGGTTGCAAGTTCAAACCCCCGAGCTGAAAAGGTACAAATCTGTCGTTCTGCCCCTGAACAGGCAGTTAACCCACTGTTCCTAGGCCGTCATAGAAAATAAGAATTTGTTTTGAATTTGGTTAAATAAAGGTAAAATAGTGGATATAATAGTAGTGGCTATACATACAGTACCTAGGTGTATCCAAACTATTGACTGGTACTGGGACCAAAAGGACCAAAAATCTAATTGCATTTCTGGTGATCCGGCTGATAACGCTAGTCTTTACCTGACACCTGGTCAGAAGTAGTTTACTGAACAGGGTGCATTTTGGGATGCAGCCATTGTATAGATTTTTGTAATTGGATCTTCTGGTAAAACTCAATGCTCTTAAATGTACTGTAAGGTGCAGTGTTGAAAGAGAAGAGCAGCAGCAACATATCTAACATCACTTATCAGGAGGAAACAGGAATGAAATCTGCGGGGGTGAACAGGTGTGTGTGTGTGTGTGTGTGTGTGTGTGTGTGTGTGTGTGTGTGTGTGTGTGTGTGTAACTGTGTGTGACTGTGTGACTGTGTGAACGCGGAGGTGACAGGAATCAACGTGGCTGACAGTACTCTGGGGCTGCATACTAATGGTAACATATTCCCATTATAGTGCAAAACGTTAAGCCCTGGTCAAAAGTTGTGCACAACATAAAGAAGAGGGTAGAATTTGGGACGAATGAGGTGTTTCAGTGAAGGACGCTGGTGTCTGTGTGTGTGTTGTTCTGGTGGATTGGGGGAGACAAGACACGACTGATGACGGGTGGAAGGACAGCTAAAAATAGATCTGGTGCCTGGTGTCACGGCCCTGTTTCCCCCCTACAGCCTGGTGTCACGGCCCTGTTTCCTTGTTAATTTGTGGAATTTATTTTCTTATTATTAATTCGTTTGAGCTAATCAGTTGTGTTGTGACATGGTGGGAGGGTATACAGAAGATAGCCCTATTTGGTAAAAGACAAATTCCATATTTTGGCAAGAACAGCTCAAATAACCAAAGAGAAACAACATTCCATCATTACTTTAAGACATGAAGGTCGGTCAATGCTGAACATTTCAAGAACTTTGAAGGTTTCTTCAAGTGCAGTAGCAAAAATACATCAAGCGCTATGATGGCTCTCATGAGGACCGCCACAGGAAAGGAAGACCCAGAATTACCTCTGCTGCAGAGGATAAGTTCATTAGTTACCAGCCTCAGAAATTGCAGCCCAAATAAATGCGGGTGAACGGATGATCTCTGCATGTGTGGTTCCCTCCGTGAAGCATGGAGGAGGAGGTGTGATATTATGGAGGTGCTTTGCTGGTGACACTGCTGGTGACACTGACAATGCCAAGAGTGTGCGAGGCTGTCATCAAGGCAAAGGGTGGCTACTTGAAGAATCTAAAATATAGTCCCAAAGCCACTCCTGCATTGTCTTGGCTGTGTTCTTATGGTTGTTGTCCTGTTGGAAGGTGAACCTTCGTCCCAGTCTGGGGTTGTGGTGCCAGGTTTCCTCCAGACATGACGCTTGGCATTTAGGCCAAGGAGTTCAATCTTGGTTTCATCAGACCAGAGAATCTTGTTCTCATGATCTGAGAGTTCTATAGGTGCCTTTAGGGAAACTCCAGGTGGGTTGTCATGTGCCTTTTCACCCCTTTATTTAACCAGGTAAGGCTAGTTGAGAACACCTTTATTTAACCAGGTAGGCTAATTGAGAACACCTTTATTTAACCAGGTAAGCTAGTTGAGAACAAATTCTCATTTACAACTGCGACCTGGCCAAGGTAAAGCAAGGTAGTGAGACAGAAACAACAACATAGAGTTACACATGGAATAAACAAGCTAACAGTCAATAACACAATAGAAAAAAACAAAGTCTCTATACAGTGTGTGCAAATGGAGTGAGGAGGTAAGGCAATAAATAGGCCACAGTAGCGAAGTAATTAGAGATTAACAATGGAAGGATAGATGAGCAGATGATGATGTGCAAGTAGTGATACTGGTGAGCAAAAGAGCAGAAAAGTAAATAAAAACAATATGGGGATGAGGTATGTAGATTGGGTGGGTTTTTTACAGATGGACTATGTACAGCTGCAGCGATCGGTTAGCTGCTCAGATAGCTGATGTATAATGTTAGAGAGGGAATTGTCTCCAGCTTCAGCGATTTTTGCAATTCGTTCCAGTCACTGGAAGTAGAGAACTGGAAGGAAAGACAGCCAAAGGAGGTGATGGCTTTGGGGACGAACAGTGAGATATACCTGCTGGAGCGCGTGCTTCGGGTGAGTGCTGTTATCGTGACCAGTGAGCTGAGGTATGGCCTAGCATAGACCTATAGATGACATGGAGCCAGGGGGTCTGGCAACGAATATGTAGCGATAGATTTGTAGTTGTTCACATATTCTAGGTCAGAACCGCCCAGAGTAGTGATGCTGGTCGGCCGGGCGGGCAGGTGCTGGCAGTGAACGGTTGAAAAGCATGCATTTGGTTTTTCTAGCATTTAAGAGCAGTTGGAGGCCACGGAAGGAGTGTTGTGTGGCATTGAAGCTCGTTTGGAGGTTAGTTAACACAGTGTCCAAAGAAGGGCCAGATGTATACAGAATGGTGTCGTCTGCATAGAGGTGGATCAGGGAATAACTCGCAGCAAGAGTGACAACATTGATATATAAAGAGAAAAGAGTTTTGACACACTGAACTCTGTCTGCGAAGTAGTTGGGGAACCAGGCGAGGCAGTCATTTGAGAAACCAAGGCTTTTGAGTCTGGCGATAAGAATGCAGTGATTGACACAGTCAAAAGCCTTGACCAGGTCGATGAATACAACTCCACAGTACTGTCTTTTATCGATGGCCGTTATGATATCGCTTAGGACCTTGAGCGTGGCTGAGGTGCACCCGTGACCAGCTCGGAAACCGGATTGCACAGTGGAGAAGGTACGGTCGGATTCAAAATGGTCAGGGATCTTTTAATTAACTTGGCTTTCAAAGACTTTAGAAAGGCAGGGCAGGATGGATATAGGTCTGTAACAGTTTGGGTCTAGAGTGTCACCCCCTTTGAAGAGGGGGATGACTGCGGCAGCTTTCCAATCTTTAGGGATCTTGGGCGATATGAAAGAGAGGTTGAACAGGCTGGTTATAGGGGTTGCAACAATGGCGGTGGATAGTTTTAGAAAGAGAGGGTCCAGATTGTCTTGCCCAGCTGATTTGTACGGGTCTAGGTTTTGCAGCTCTTTCAGAACATCTGCTATCTGGATTTGGGTGAAGGACAAGCTGGGGAGGCTCAGGCAAGTAGCTGCTGGGGGAGCGGAGCTGTTGGCCGGGGTTGGGGTAGCCAAAAGTAAAGCATGGCCAGCCGTAGAGAAATGTTCGATTATCATGGATTTATTGATGGTGACCGTGTTACCTAGCCTCAGTGCAGTGGGCAGCTGGGAGGAGGTGCTCTTGTTCTCCATGGACATTGCAGTGTCCCAAAAGTTTTTGGAGTTAGAGCTACAGGATTAAAATGTCTGTTTGAAAAAACTAGCCTTTGCTTTCCTGACTGACTGCGTGTATTGTTTCCTGACTTCCCTGAACAGTTGCATATCGCGGGGACTATTCAATGCTATTGCAGTACACCACAGGAAGTTTTTCTCCTGGTCAAGGGCAGTCAGGTCTGGAGTGAACCAAGGGCTGGCTATATCTGTTCTTATTTCTACATGTTTTAAAGGGGCATGTTTATTTAAGATGGTGAGGAAAATACTTTTTTAAAGAACGACCAGGGATCCTCGACTGACCGGATGAGGTCAATATCCTTCCAGGATACCTGGGCCAGGTCGATTAGAAAGGCCTGCCCGCAGAAGTGTTTTAGGGAGCGTTTGACAGTGATGAGAGGTGGTCATTTGACCGCGGACCCATAGCGGATGCAGGCAACGAGGCAGTGATCACTAAGATCCTGATTGAAAACAGCAGAGGTGTATTTAGTCATGACAGGTCTCCTAACCAGACCCCCCTGTATGTGTGGGTCCCCCTGGGTCTCCTAACCAGACCCCCCTGTATGTGTGGGTCCCCCTGTATGTTTGGGTCCCCCTGGGTCTCCTAACCAGACCCCCCTGTATGTGTGGGTCCCCCTGGGTCTCCTAACCAGACCCCCCTGTATGTGTGGGTCCCCCTGTATGTGTGGGTCCCCCTGTATGTGTGGGTCCCCCTGGGTCTCCTAATCAGACCCCCCTGTATGTGTGGGTCCCCCTGGGTCTCCTAACCAGACCCCCCTGTATGTGTGGGTCCCCCTGGGTCTCCTAACCAGACCCCCTGTATGTGTGGGTCCCCCTGTATGTGTGGATCCCCCTGTATGTGTGGGTCCCCCTGGGTCTCCTAACCAGACCCCCTGTATTTGTGGGTCCCCCTGTATGTGTGGGTCCCCCTGTATGTGTGGGTCCCCCTGGGTCTCCTAACCAGACCCCCCTGTAGGAGGAATAACTCAACCTACCGGCTTATTCTGTTTAATTAACAACTTTTATAAACATTGTGTTTTACCAAAGCAAACTGGGTTACCAAGACTACCAAACGTCTCTCGGTTCATCTCTGTTTTTGGAGGGGTGGAGAGAGATTGTACATATTTAGTAGCTTGAGTTTCATGGGGCATGTGTGTGTGGGCTGTTGCCTTAGCAACGGTGGTTGTAGCATCACAGAGAAGTAACACTTTGGCGTTTAGAACCAAGTGGCTGTGCCAGGCAGACTGGAGAGAGATGGTGCCTGTTGGCCATGCCAGGCAGACTGGAGAGAGATGGTGCCTGTTGGCCGTGCCAGGCAGACTGGAGGGAGATGGTTGTCTGTTGGCCGTGCCAGGCAGACTGGAGGGAGATGGTCGCCTGTTGGCCGTGCCAGGCAGACTCATTGCGAGCTCACAGAACAGGGCTCCGGGCAGCCGAGCGGAAATGGAGGAAAACTCGCCTCCCTGCGGACCTGGCATCCTTTCACTCCCTCCTCTCTACATTTTCCTCCTCTGTCTCTGCTGCTAAAGCCACTTTCTACCATTCTATATTCCAAGCATCTGCCTCTAACCCTAGGAAGCTCTTTGCCACCTTCTCCTCCCTCCTGAATCCCCCCCCCTCCTCCCTCTCTGCAGATGACTTCGTCAACCATTTTGAAAAGAAGGTCGACGACATCCGATCCTCGTTTGCTAAGTCAAACGACACCGCTGGTTCTGCTCACACTGCCCTACACTATGCTCTGACCTCTTTCTCCCTCTCTCTCCAGATGAAATCTCGCGTCTTTGTGACGGCCGGCCGCCCAACAACCTGCCCGCTTGACCCTATCCCCTCCTCTCTTCTCCAGACCATTTCCGGAGACCTTCTCCCTTACCTCACCTCGCTCATCAACTCATCCCTGACCGCTGGCTACGTCCCTTCCGTCTTCAAGAGAGCGAGAGTTGCACCCCTTCTGAAAAAACCTACACTCGATCCCTCCGATGTCAACAACTACAGACCAGTATCCCTTCTCTCTTTTCTCTCCAAAACTCTTGAGCGTGCCGTCCTTGGCCAGCTCTACCGCTATCTCTCTCAGAATGACCTTCTTGATCCAAATCAGTCAGGTTTCAAGACTAGTCATTCAACTGAGACTGCTCTTCTCTGTATCACGGAGGCGCTCCGCACTGCTAAAGCTAACTCTCTCTCCTCTGCTCTCATCCTTCTAGACCTATCGGCTGCCTTCGATACTGTGAACCATCAGATCCTCCTCTCCACCCTCTCCGAGTTGGGCATCTCCGGCGCGGCCCACGCTTGGATTGCGTCCTACCTGACAGGTCGCTCCTACCAGGTGGCGTGGCGAGAATCTGTCTCCTCACCACGCGCTCTCACCACTGGTGTCCCCCAGGGCTCTGTTCTAGGCCCTCTCTTATTCTCGCTATACACCAAGTCACTTGGCTCTGTCATAACCTCACATGGTCTCTCCTATCATTGCTATGCAGACGACACACAATTAATCTTCTCCTTTCCCCCTTCTGATGACCAGGTGGCGAATCGCATCTCTGCATGTCTGGCAGACATATCAGTGTGGATGTCGGATCACCACCTCAAGCTGAACCTCAGCAAGACGGAGCTCCTCTTCCTCCCGGGGAAGGACTGCCCGTTCCATGATCTCGCCATCACGGTTGACAACTCCATTGTGTCCTCCTCCCAGAGCGCTAAGAACCTTGGCGTGATCCTGGACAACACCCTGTCGTTCTCAACTAACATCAAGGCGGTGTCCCGTTCCTGTAGGTTCATGCTCTACAACATCCGCAGAGTACGACCCTGCCTCACACAGGAAGCGGCGCAGGTCCTAATCCAGGCACTTGTCATCTCCCGTCTTGATTACTGCAACTCGCTGTTGGCTGGGCTCCCTGCCTGTGCCATTAAACCCCTACAACTCATCCAGAACGCCGCAGCCCTTCTGGTGTTCAACCTTCCCAAGTTCTCTCACGTCACCCCGCTCCTCCGCTCTCTCCACTGGCTTCCAGTTGAAGCTCGCATCCGCTACAAGACCATGGTGCTTGCCTACGGAGCTGTGAGGGGAACGGCACCTCAGTACCTCCAGGCTCTGATCAGGCCCTACACCCAAACAAGGGCACTGCGTTCATCCACCTCTGGCCTGCTCGCCTCCCTACCACTGAGGAAGTACAGTTCCCGCTCAGCCCAGTCAAAACTGTTCGCTGCTCTGGCCCCCAATGGTGGAACAAACTCCTCACGATGCCAGGACAGCGGAGTCAATCACCACCTTTCGGAGACACCTGAAACCCCACCTCTTCAAGGAATACCTAGGATAGGGTAAGTAATCCTTCTCACCCCCCTAAAAAGATTTAGATGCACTATTGTAAAGTGGCTGTTCCACTGGATGTCATAAGGTGTATGCACCAATTTGTAAGTCGCTCTGGATAAGAGCGTCTGCTAAATGACTTAAATGTAAATGTAAATGTAGATGGTTGCCTGTTGGCCGTGCCAGGCAGACTGGAGGGAGATGGTTGCCTGTTGGCCGTGCCAGGCAGACTGGAGGGAGATGGTGCCTGTTGGCCGTGCCAGGCAGACTGGAGGGAGATGGTGCCTGTTGGCCGTGCCAGGCAGACTGGAGGGAGATGGTTGTCTGTTGGCCGTGCCAGGCAGACTGGAGAGAGATGGTGCCTGTTGGCCGTGCCAGGCAGACTGGAGAGAGATGGTTGTCTGTTGGCTGTGCCAGGCAGACTGGAGGGAGATGGTGCCTGTTGGCCGTGCCAGGCAGACTGGAGGGAGATGGTTGCCTGTTGGCCGTGCCAGGCAGACTGGAGGGAGATGGTGCCTGTTGGCCGTGCCAGGCAGACTGGAGGGAGATGGTGCCTGTTGGCTGTGCCAGGCAGACTGGAGAGAGATGGTGCCTGTTGGCCGTGCCAGGCAGACTGGAGGGAGATGGTTGCCTGTTGGCCGTGCCAGGCAGACTGGAGGGAGATGGTGCCTGTTGGCCGTGCCAGGCAGACTGGAGCGAGATGGTTGCCTGTTGGCCGTGCCAGGCAGACTGGAGAGAGATGGTGCCTGTTGGCCGTGCCAGGCAGACTGGAGAGAGATGGTTGTCTGTTGGCCGTGCCAGGCAGACTGGAGAGAGATGGTGCTTGTTGGCCGTGCCAGGCAGACTGGAGAGAGATGGTGCTTGTTGGCCGTGCCAGGCAGACTGGAGAGAGATGGTTGTCTGTTGGCCGTGCCAGGCAGACTGGAGAGAGATGGTTGTCTGTTGGCCGTGCCAGGCAGACTGGAGAGAGATTGTTGTCTGTTGGCCGTGCCAGGCAGACTGGAGGGAGATGGTGCCTGTTGGCTGTGCCAGGCAGACTGGAGAGAGATTATGCCTGTTGGCCGTGCCAGGCAGACTGGAGAGAGATGGTGCCTGTTGGCCGTGCCAGGCAGACTGGAGAGAGATGGTTGTCTGTTGGCCGTGCCAGGCAGACTGGAGAGAGATGGTTGTCTGTTGGCCATGCCAGGCAGACTGGAGAGAGATGGTGCCTGTTGGCCATGCCAGGCAGACTGGAGAGAGATGGTGCCTGTTGGCCGTGCCAGGCAGACTGGAGAGAGATGGTTGTCTGTTGGCCGTGCCAGGCAGACTGGAGAGAGATGGTTGTCTGTTGGCCGTGCCAGGCAGACTGGAGAGAGATGGTGCCTGTTGGCCGTGCCAGGCAGACTGGAGAGATGGTTGTCTGTTGGCCGTGCCAGGCAGACTGGAGAGAGATGGTTGTCTGTTGGCCGTGCCAGGCAGACTGGAGAGAGATGGTGCTTGTTGGCCGTGCCAGGCAGACTGGAGAGAGATGGTTGTCTGTTGGCCGTGCCAGGCAGACTGGAGAGAGATGGTTGTCTGTTGGCCGTGCCAGGCAGACTGGAGAGAGATGGTCGTCTTTATTGTCCCATTGGGCCTAAAGTCCATGTCCCCATCATATGTGTTCAATCATATAGGTTCCATCATATAGGTTCCGTCGTAGAGGTTCCATCATATAGGTTCCATCATATAGGTTCAATCATATAAGTTCCATCATAGAGGTTCCGTCGTAGAGGTTGCATCATATAGGTTCCATCATATAGGTTCCATCATATAGGTTCCATCATAGAGGTTCCATCATATAGGTTCCATCATATAGGTTCCATCATAGAGGTTCCGTCGTAGAGGTTCCATCATATAGGTTCCATCATATAGGTTCAATCATATAGGTTCCATCATAGAGGTTCCATCATAGAGGTTCCATCATAGAGGTTCCATCATAGAGGTTCCGTCGTAGAGGTTCCATCATATAGGTTCAATCATATAGGTTCCATCATAGAGGTTCCATCATAGAGGTTCCGTCGTAGAGGTTCCATCATAGAGGTTCCATCATATAGGTTCCATCATATAGGTTCCATCATAGAGGTTCCATCATATAGGTTCCATCATATAGGTTTCATCATATAGGTTCCATCATATAGGTTCCATCATATAGGTTCCATCATAGAGGTTCCATCATAGAGGTTCCATCATATAGGTTCCATCATAGAGGTTCCATCATAGAGGTTCCATCATATAGGTTGCATCATATAGGTTCCATCATATAGGTTCCATCATATAGGTTCCATCATAGAGGTTCCATCATATAGGTTCCATCATAGAGGTTCCATCATAGAGGTTCCATCATATAGGTTCCATCATAGAGGTTCCATCATAGAGGTTCCATCATATAGGTTCCATCATATAGGTTCAATCATATAGGTTCCATCATATAGGTTCCATCATAGAGGTTCCATCATATAGGTTCCATCATAGAGGTTCCATCATATAGGTTCCATCATATACATGCAAAAATCAGTTATTAACCAACATGACAAAAACCTAATCATGTAATTGATAGTTTATTGATTTAAATCCATATGGCATCTTATTGGGCTCCCAAGTGGCACAGCGGTTTAAGTTACAGCAATGCAGTGCAAGAGGTGTTGCTGCAGTCCCTGGTTCAAATCCTGGCTGTATCACATCCAGCCGTGATTGGGAGTCCCATAGGGTGGCACATTTTTAGCCCAGCATCGTCGGGGTTTGGGGAGGATTTGGCCGGGGTAGACCGTCATTCTCAATAAGAATTTGTTCTCTGACTTGCCTAGTTAAATAAATAAATACAAATATATATTATTCCTTGTATTGTGCACTAGTTTTACTAGCACCTTGTGGGCCCATGTAAAAAATAGTATACTCACGGCCTTACAGAGGCTGTGTTAACCCCCTTTAACCTTTGGAGACAGCCTGGGTGGCATGCTGTCAACCAGAAGATTTACCTCGGCCGGGTAGTTCTCTCTCTCTCTCTCTCTCTCTCTCTCACTCTCACTCTCCTGGATCTCCTCTCTCTCTCTCTCTCTCTCTTTCGCTCTCACTCTCCTGGATCTCCTCTCTCTCTCTCTCTTTCACTCTCACTCTCCTGGATCTCCTCTCTCTCTCTCTCCTGGCTCCCCAATCCACTCCCTCTCTACCTTTCCCTGTCATCACTCCCTCTCTTCGCTCTACATTGTCTTGTTACTTCTCTTTCTCTCTCTCTCTCTTTCTCTCTCTCTCTCTCTGTCTCTCTCTCCCTCTCTGCCTCTCTCTCTCTCGCTCCTCCACCCTCTCTCTCTCTCTCTCTCTCTCTCTCTCTCTCTCTCTCTCTCTCGTCACGTTATTTCTCTCTTCCTGTTTCTGCATACTGCATGCATTTCTGTTTCTGCATTTGGTGCATGCTGGAAATTGTATGAGTGAGCGCGAGTGTTGCCTGGAGTTAGATCGCCTGTTTTTTCCCCCACAAACAACAACACAGAGTTACACATGGAATAAACAAACGTACAGTCAATAACACAATAGAGAAATCTATATACAGAGTTTGCAAATGAGGTAAGATTAGGGAGGTAAGGCAATAAATAGGTCGTAGTGGCGAAGTAATTTAGTAATTAAACACTGGAGTGATAGATGTGCAGAAGATGAATGTGCAAGTAGAGATACTGCGGTGTAAAGGAGCAAAGAAAATAACTATGTGGATGAGGTAGTTGGATTGGCTATGTACAGGTGCAGTGAACTGTGAGCTGCTCTGACAGCTGGTGCTTAAAGTTAGTGAGGGAGATATAAGTCTCCAGCTTCAGTGATTTTTGCAATTCGTTCCAGTCATTGGCAGCAGAGAACTGTAAGGAAAGGCGGCCAAAGGAGGAATAGGTTTTGGGGGTGACCAGTGAAATATAATTGCTGGAGCGCGTGCTACGGTTGGGTGCTGCTATGGTGACCAGTGAGCTGAGAAAAGGCGGGGCTTTACCTAGCAAAGACTTATAGATGACCTTGTAGATGACCTGGAGCCAGTGGGTTTAACGACGTATATGAAGCGAGGGCCAACCAGCGAAAGCATACAGGTCACAGCGGTGGGTAGTATATTGGGGCTTTGGTGACAAAACTGATGGCACTGTGATAGACTGCATCCAATTTGCTGCGCAAAGTGTTGGAGGCTATTTTGTAAATGACATCGCCGAAGTCAAGGATCGGTAGGATAGTCAGTTTTACGAGGGTATGTTTGGCAGCATGAGTGAAGGATGCTTTGTTTGCAAAATAGGAAGCCAATTCTAGATATAATTTTGGATTGGAGTGACATCATTGATGTATTATGAGAAAAGAGTCAGCCCGAGAATTGAACCCTGTGTCACCCCCATAGAGACTACCAGAGGTCCGGACAACAGGCCCTCCGATTTGACACACTGAACTCTGTCTGAGAAGTAGTTGGTAAAACAGGCGAGGCAATCCTTTGAGAAACCAAGGCTGTTGAGTCTGCCACTAAGATTGACAGAGTCGGAAACCTTGGCCAGGTCGATGAAGACGGCTACACAGTATTGTTTCTTATCAATGTCGGTTATGATATCGTTTAGGACCTTGAGCGTGGCTGAGGTGCACCCATGACCAGCACGGAAACCAGATCGCATAGCGGAGAAGGTATGTTGGGATTCGAAATGGTCGGTGATCTGTTTTGTAACTTGGCTTTCGAAGACCTTAGAAAGACAGGATAGGATGGAAATAGGTCTGTAACAGTTTTGGTCTAGAGTGTCTCCCCTTTGAAGAGGGGGATGACCGCGGCAGCTTTCCAATCTTTGGGGATCTCAGACGAAAGAGGGGTTGAATAGGCTGGTAATACGGGTTGCAACAATTTTCTGGATATATTCAGTCTTGGTTATAATTTCCGTGCTGGGGTGGCAATTTTCGCATTCCTCAGGCTTAGGGGTGACTGTGGTATCTACAACATAGATTGTCAAGGGTCAGGTTTTATTGGTCAAGGCAGATGTTATGTTTGGTGCGTATTGGTGAATTTGATAAAATAAAAGAAACCTTAAGACCAAGAGGGGTGTATGGTTTTAGGGGGGGACTGGAACTGTGTGACCAAGAGGGGTTTATGGTTTTAGGGGGGACTGGAACTGTGTGACCAAGAGGGGTGTATGGTTTTAACTTGCAGGCTTGTTTTCGAATTGCAGTCGTCTCAAATAAAACTGTGAAGGACCTCGGCGTTACTCTGGACCCTGATCTCTCTTTTGAAGAACATATCAAGACCATTTCGAGGACAGCTTTTTTCCATCTACGTAACATTGCAAAAATCAGAAACTTTCTGTCCAAAAATGATGCAGAAAAATTAATCCATGCTTTTGTCACTTCTAGGTTAGACTACTGCAATGCTCTATTTTCCGGCTACCCGGATAAAGCACTAAATAAACTTCAGTTAGTGCTAAATACGGCTGCTAGAATCCTGACTAGAACCAAAAAATTTGATCATATTACTCCAGTGCTAGCCTCTCTACACTGGCTTCCTGTCAAAGCAAGGGCTGATTTCAAGGTTTTACTGCTAACCTACAAAGCATTACATGGGCTTGCTCCTACCTACCTCTCTGATTTGGTCCTGCCGTACATACCTACACGTACGCTACGGTCACAAGACGCAGGCCTCCTAATTGTCCCTAGAATTTCTAAGCAAACAGCTGGAGGCAGGGCTTTCTCCTATAGAGCTCCATTTTTATGGAACGGTCTGCCTACCCATGTCAGAGACGCAAACTCGGTCTCAACCTTTAAGTCTTTACTGAAGACTCATCTCTTCAGTGGGTCATATGATTGAGTGTAGTCTGGCCCAGGAGTGGGAAGGTGAACGGAAAGGCTCTGGAGCAACGAACCGCCCTTGCTGTCTCTGCCTGGCCGGTTCCCCTCTTTCCACTGGGATTCTCTGCCTCTAACCCTGTTACGGGGCTGAGTCACTGGCTTGCTGGGGCTCTCTCGTGCCGTCCCTGGGGGTGCGTCACCTGGGTGGGTTGATTCACTGTTGTGGTCGGCCTGTCTGGGTTGCCCCCCTTGGGTTGTACCGTGGCGGAGATCTTTGTGGGCTATACTCGGCCTTGTCTCAGGATGGTGAGTTGGTGGTTGAAGATATCCCTCTAGTGGTGTGGGGGCTGTGCTTTGGCAAAGTGGGTGGGGTTATATCCTTCCTGTTTGGCCCTGTCCGGGGTGTCCTCGGATGGGGCCACAGTGTCTCCTGACCCCTCCTGTCTCAGCCTCCAGTATTTATGCTGCAGTAGTTTATGTGTCGGGGGCTAGGGTCAGTTTGTTATATCTGGAGTACTTCTCCTGTCCTATTCGGTGTCCTGTGTGAATCTAAGTGTGCGTTCTCTAATTCTCTCCTTCTCTCTTTCTTTCTCTCTCTCGGAGGACCTGAGCCCTAGGACCATGCCCCAGGACTACCTGACATGATGACTCCTTGCTGTCCCCAGTCCACCTGGCCATGCTGCTGCTCCAGTTTTAACTGGCCTGGGCCCTAGGACCATGTCCCAGGACTACCTGACATGAGGACTCCTTGCTGTCCCCAGTCCACCTGGCCATGCTCCTGCTCCAGTTTCAACTGTTCTGCCTTACTATTATTCAACCATGCTGGGTCATTTATGAACATTTGAACATCTTGGCCACGTTCTGTTATAATCTCCACCCGGCACAGCCAAAGAGGACTGGCCACCCCACATATGCTCTCTCTAATTCTCTCTTTCTTTCTCTCTCTCTCGGAGGACCTGAGCCCTAGGACAGTGCCCCAGGACTACCTGACATGATGGCTCCTTGCTGTCCCCATTCCACCTGACTGCTGCTGCTCCAGTTTCAACTGTTCTGCCTTATTATTATTCGACCATGCTGGTCATTTATGAACATTTGAACATCTTGGTCATGTTCTGTTATAATCTCTACCCGGCACAGCCAGAAGAGGACTGGCCACCCCACATAGCCCGGTTCCTCTCTAGGTTTCTTCCTAGGTTTTGGCCTTTCTAGGGAGTTTTTCCTAGCCACCGTGCTTTTACACCTGCATTGTTTGCTGTTTGGGGTTTTAGGCTGGGTTTCTGTACAGCACTTTGAGATATCAGCTGATGTACGAAGGGCTATATAAATAAATTTGATTTGATTTTAGGGGGACTGGAACTGTGTGACCAAGAGGGGTGTATGGTTTTAGGGGGGGACTGGAACTGTGTGACCAAGAGGGTGTATGGTTTTAGGGGGGGACTGGAACTGTTGACTGGATTTTACTGCTGAAGAACCTCACCTGCAGTCAGCTACCTGCCTGTCTGGTTTATTAACTGAGTTTGAGCTTTCTGATGTGTGGAGAGTAAGGAATGCAAAAGTTAGGCAGCACACGTGGTTGAAAGTTAATGAAGGTGGTGTCGGTGCAGCAAGGTTAGACAGTTTGTATGTATCTGAGATCTACTGTAGTAGGGTTTGAAGGTTAGACAGTTTGTATGTATCTGAGATCTACTGTAGTAGTTAATGAAGGTGGTGTCGGTGCAGCAAGGTTAGACAGGTTGTATGTATCTGATCACTACTGTAGTAGGGTTGAAAGGTTAGACAGGTTGTATATATCAGAGCGCTACTGTAGTTGGGTGTGTAAGTTTAGACAGGTTGTATATATCAGAGCGCTACTGTAGTAGGGGTGCAAGTGTGACATCACTACGGTTTTTAATTGATGTGTAACCATGGTTTTGTAGTAGTGTTAACGGTGTTGTGGGTTCCCAGACCCAGTAAAAGTTATTTAAAACTCTCAGACTGTCTGTCTGTCTGTCTGTCTGTCTGTCTGTCTGTCTGTCTGTCTGTCTGTCTGTCTGTCTGTCTCTCTCTCTCTCTCTCTCTCTCTCTCTCTCTCTCTCTCTCTCTCTCTCTCTGTGTTTTCCCTCGCTTCCCCCTCTCTCTGCTCTCTCTCTCTCTCTCTCTCTCTCTCTCTCTCTCTCTCTCTCTCTCTCTCTCTCTCTCTCTCTCTCTCTCTCTCTCTCTCTATTGTCATGTTATTTCTCTCTCTCTCTCTCTCTCTCTCTCTCTCTCTCTCTCTCTATTGTCGTGTTATTTCTCTCTCTCTCTCTCTCTCTCTCTCTCTCTCTCTCTATTGTCGTGTTATTTCTCTCTCTCTCTATTACAGTTTTTCTCAGTCTCTTTGGTGCATTGTTCACATCATCCCTAACATGTGCGAAATAATAAGTACATTTCTCAGAACAATTTGTACAAACTGCAATATACAATAGATGTGTTTCTAAAGCTAGTCAGTCACTAAAAATCCTTAGTACATCTCTCAAAAGTAAATATTCATGCCAATGATCATGTCAGTGTCATCAGAAGGATAAGTCATTGAGTCATTGTTCACGAACAAGGTCGTCAAAATGTTTAGGCATGTCGTCAATGTAACTGTACTTTGACAGTATTACCGTAGGGAGTTTTTCCTAGCCACCGTGCTTCTACACCTGCATTGCTTGCTGTTTGGGGTTTTAGGCTGGGTTTCTGTACAGCACTTTGAGATATCATCTGATGTACGAAGGGCTATATAAATACATTTGATTTGATTTGATTTGATGTAAACTTAGGCTACAGTTTGGATGACAGCTACTGTATTGAAAATGCACAAGGCTGCACTTTTATGGCATATATCAATTTTAACATTTACATATTACTGTATGTGGGTTATTGATTGAAAGAGACTGGACAACCCAAGAGGCACAAAGGAAAAAAAACTAAATTAGAAAGAAACACAGGAAACCACCCCTAAGGCACAACTTTGCCCGCAGCACTGTTGTGCTGTCTCTACACATCCAGACGTTTCTGTCTGTCGACCAACATATTCCCATCCACATCACACCGGATATTTTCCCTTCCAATGCAACGTGGAAAGAATCTTTTGGACCCTTCGACCCGCCTCAGCCATTGTAAGGCCATGATTGACAACATGGTCTACAATAGTGGCCCTTATGTCATCAGATATGCGCCTAAATCAAATCAAATGTAGTTATATAGCCCTTCTTACATCAGCTGATATCTCAAAGTGCTGTACAGAAACCCAGCCTAAAACCCCAAACAGCAAGCACTGCAGGTGTAGAAGCAAGGTGGCTAGGAAAAACTCCCTAGAAAGGCCAAAACCTAGGAAGAAGCCTAGAGAGGAACCAGGCTATGTGGGGTGGCCAGTCCTCTTCTGGCTGTGCCGGGTGGAGAGGAACCAGGCTATGTGGGGTGGCCAGTCCTCTTCTGGCTGTGCCGGGTGGAGAGGAACCAGGCTATGTGGGGTGGCCAGTCCTCTTCTGGCTGTGCCGGGTGGAGAGGAACCAGGCTATGTGGGGTGGCCAGTCCTCTTCTGGCTGTGTCGGGTGGAGAGGAACCAGGCTATGTGGGGTGGCCAGTCCTCTTCTGGCTGTGTCGGGTGGAGAGGAACCAGGCTATGTGGGGTGGCCAGTCCTCTTCTGGCTGTGTCGGGTGGAGAGGAACCAGGCTATGTGGGGTGGCCAGTCCTCTTCTGGCTGTGTCGGGTGGAGAGGAACCAGGCTATGTGGGGTGGCCAGTCCTCTTCTGGCTGTGTCGGGTGGAGAGGAACCAGGCTATGTGGGGTGGCCAGTCCTCTTCTGCCTCTTCCTCTGTTTTTCCTTCCACCACGCATCCTTCCTCCTCCTCTTGGCTGTTGACCCTGTTAATTTCCTGGTCCATCCATTATTGGAAAATTGCAACTCTGTGTTTTTGGTCTGTCTATATATGCTTGCCAATTGATTCTTCATGAGATGCACCTTTGAGAAATTTAGACAACTGGTTGATTGTTGGTTGAACTAACACTTTACATTCCTTCATGAGTGAGGGTCAATTTCACCTGCACCATTCATCAATTCACGTTTTTGTACAAAAGGTCTAATAGAAATGTGTAAAACTATGCTTGACAGTTTATGACAAATAGATCAACAATTTTGCATGTAATGGCTTATGCAAGGAACTAATGCCGAGATGTTTTGAGGGGTAAGACTATTCAACAGAGAACCATCTACTACATTTTGATCAACATGACATGAGCAATTTATAATGTGTAAAAAAGCTGACACTTGTACATTATCAATTGCAATTTGTTCAAAGGAATAAGAAATTGCTTTAATGATGTGCACAAGTGACTAGATGATTTGGAATTTGTACAAGTAGTTTCAAGAATTGCACTTTTGATCTAAGAAATGCACCAAAGCGACTGAGAAAAACTGTATCATGTTATTTCTCTCTCTCTCTCTCTCTCTCTCTCTCTCTCTCTCTCTCTCTCTCTCTCTCTCTCTCTCTCTCTATTATCATGTTATTTGTCTCCCTCTCTCTCTCTATTATCATGTTATTTCTCTCTCTCTCTATTGTCATGTTATTTCTCTCTCTCTCTATTGTCATGTTATTTCTCTCTCTCTCTCTATTGTCATGTTATTTCTCTCTCTCTATTGTCATGTTATTTCTCTCTCTCTCTCTATTGTCATGTTATTTCTCTCTCTCTATTGTCATGTTATTTCTCTCTCTCTATTGTCATGTTATTTCTCTCTCTCTCTCTATTGTCATGTTATTTCTCTCTCTCTATTGCCATGTTATTTCTCTCTCTCTCTCTATTGTCATGTTATTTCTCTCTCTCTCTCTATTGTCATGTTATTTCTCTCTCTCTATTGCCATGTTATTTCTCTCTCTCTCTCTATTGTCATGCTATTTCTCTCTCTCTATTGTCATGTTATTTCTCTCTCTCTCTATTGTCATGTTATTTCTCTCTCTCTATTGTCATGTTATTTCTCTCTCTCTATTGTCATGTTATTTCTCTCTCTCTCTATTGTCATGTTATTTCTCTCTCTCTATTGTCATGTTATTTCTCTCTCTCTATTGTCATGTTATTTCTCTCTCTCTATTGCCATGTTATTTCTCTCTCTCTCTCTATTGTCATGCTATTTCTCTCTCTCTATTGTCATGTTATTTCTCTCTCTCTCTCTATTGTCATGTTATTTGTCTCCCTCTATTGTCATGCTATTTCTCTCTCTCTATTGTCATGTTATTTCTCTCTCTCTCTCTATTGTCATGTTATTTGTCACCCTCTATTGTCATGCTATTTCTCTCTCTCTATTGTCATGTTATTTGTCTCTCTCTCTATTGTCATGTTATTTGTCTCCCTCTATTGTCATGTTATTTCTCTCTCTCTATTGTCATGTTATTTCTCTCTCTCTCTCTATTGTCATGTTATTTGTCACCCTCTATTGTCATGCTATTTCTCTCTCTCTATTGTCATCTTATT